>NC_134777.1:29643835-29703835 GCF_046742065.1 Oratosquilla oratoria | reverse complement strand
TGTGGACGAACTAACGATTTATATAGCTTGTTAATGAGCGATGGACTTTTGAAATCAAAAGATCGCGCAATCAGTCCTAGAATCTTATTTGCTTTCTCAGAGGCTGAAATACACTGTTTGGATGCTTTGAGGTCGTTACTGATAATTACGCCGAGATCTTTTTCACTATCCACTTTTGTTAACGAATTTCCAAATAACTTGTAATCGAACTTAGTTATTTTTACCTATGTGCATTACCTTGCATTTACTCGTCTTAAATTTCATTAGCCACTTTTCAGACCATTGCTGTAATTTATCTAAATCTTCTTGAATATCTAATTGGTTTGAGTTATCATTTGCCACTCCGCACAGTTTTGTATCATCAGCAAATTTGGAAACAGTAGATTGTCCATGGTCTATATCATTTATATACACTATGAATAGAAGTGGCCCAAGAACGGAACCCTGAGGAACTCCACTTGTAACACTTTTCCATCTAGAGTTTTTCCATTTAAAACAACTCTCTGTTTTCGACCATTCAACCAATTACTAGTCCAACCTAATAGGCTACCACTTCTTCCGTGTAAAGCTAATTTAGTAAGTAGTCTTTCGTGTGGGACGGTATCAAAAGCTTTTGCAAAGTCTAGATATACTAAATCTATATTGTTTCTTTTGTCATAATTCGAGATAACTGTGTTGTAGAATTCGAGTAAGTTAGTCACGCAAAAACGTTTCCGTCTAAAACCATGCTGGCTATCATTTATCAAACGGTTACTTTCTAAATGATGTTCGATTGCATCTCTGATGATAGTTTCCATTATTTTTCCTACGATTGAAGTCAAACTTATAGGCCTATAGTTATTTGGCTTCTTTTTGTCACTTTTTTTTAAATATGGGAGTAACGTTAGCTAGCTTCCATTCTCTTGGAACATCTCCGGATATGATGGATTTCTTGAAAATAATTTCTAATGGAACAACAATCTCATTTTTCATTTCCTTTAAGATTCTTGGATGCCAACCGTCAGGCCCTGGTGTTTTATTAACTTTGAGTTTATCTATACACCTTTTAATTTTTTCTTTTGTTATATTTACCGTAGTGAGTAAGTTTACCCTAGACTTTTCACAGGTTTCAGTTTGGAGTTCACTTTGAGGTGTTTCGTTTACGAATACCGAGCTAAAATAATTGTTTAAGATATTACACATTCCTTCATTTGAATATTCAAGTTGACCGTCAGCAGATAATAGTGGACCAATGTGATTCCTAACAACCTTTTTATCTCTAATGTGACTATAGAATTCTCTTGACGACGACGACAACTCTGGTGACCCCTAGAATTACAGATTCCACATTACTAAACGAGGGTTAGGTTAGACGAATTTATCATATTTAAATTTCTTCGAGTTTTGCATCTATAAAAAAAAGATGGCATCTCAAGCAGTCGTCGTAGCTTTGTTCGTTAGTGTATCGCTTTTAAAAAAAAAATTCTGTTATCGATTTCCACTAAAAAAAAACGTATATTACGTTGAGGTATTATAATATAGAAAATTAACATTTAATTTTCTACTGCTATAACGCGTAGATGTGCACTTCTAAATATTTACCTTCTGTTGCTATATCGCGTAGGTGTGCAATTATAAAAATTTATCAGAAGTTGAACTTATTTGATGAATTTGATATCAAGCACACACACGCACGTAAAGAAAAAAAATATGGGTGAGCTAGGTTGGAGACTGGGGTTGTTGGGTGACTGATTACACCATTGACTAGGCTACGTGACCTAGCCTAAGCTTTCAGTGAGCTCCTTTACCTAAACTATCTGGCAGACCCAAGCAGAGATCACAGACCTTGCCATTCGTTGCATCGTAACCCTATATCAATCTAACTTCACTGTGGGCAGTTCACCCGACAAGAAACCTGGGAAGCACATAATTAGAACTTACCTTAGGTGCAGAGTGAAGGGTCTTGTCCAGCAGTCTGGCGAGCGCAGGTCAATCTTCTCGTTCTTCAGAATTTATAACACCAGTGATGGAAATAGATTTTGGAGAAAAAGGTGGCATACGCATGAATGAAGCACTCGTGATATTTACTCGAAGAACCATAATAGATATTGTCCCCACTAATGCAGATTGCGATTGAATTTGAGATATGCCGCCATGTACCCTCAAGCCGTTTCCATCCCTGGCTGGATCTTGCAGGTATCACATAATTGACAAAAAGTATTCTTTTGGAAGGACACCGTGGTCCTTTCCAAAGCACTCGGAACACCAGTTTTTACAAAAAAAAAAAAAAAAAAAAAAAAAAATCTTTAAACAAAACGTCCACACTCGTCACAAACCAATTCAAAACTAAGATGGCGCCTGTCCGATTTCGTTTTCGCTATGAAGGAAAGCCCTGTGATTGGCAGAAATCGGTCACGGGACTCAAAACTATTAGGCTATTGGCTGAACCGATAATGTGTTACATAATTTCTCCGTAAGATGTCTCACCTGAACGCCCGCGAAAACATCGTCAACAAAAGACATCGGTATTACAAAATTAAATTTTTAATCAAGTTAGAAACATCTGACAGAATTTTTTTTTTTAATTTATTAGACATTGGATGGAGGAAAAAAGATAAGTGTCGAAGAGAAGCAGACAACAGAGCAAATGAAAAAAGTGACGTTACAAAAAAAATGGCGTTAGGCAGAATAAAATCTACAAGGTTTTACTACATCGAAGGGTTTTTCCCTCAGTCAAATAAAACCTCCCTGGAGAAGCAAAAAATGAAATAAATAAATAGATGAATAAAATAAAATAAAATAACCATTTAACATGAGCGTCAAAGGATCCATAATTGAAATGGACTTAACCCACTGACCTCTCTAGAAGCTATCCTTTGATGGGATGTGAGGGCTTGTGTATATATTTACCTCATGGACGCCAATGGGATTGAGTAAATATTCTACATTTATTTTTAACTTTGATATTGATAGATAACCCCAGGAACAAAGCACGGAAGGCAGGAGAATAAATCATCACAAATGAGACACAAATAATATAAATAAACTTTTGGGAAAAGTGTGGTGGGAAGAATTGCTTGAACTACAATCAACGGAAGGTAGACGGAAAATATTTTAGAGCAGTATAATAGAGTAGTCAATCTTTATGTTTCCACTAAAATAGCATCTAGATGAAGGACACGGTCTAAGTGGATGAATTCAGAACTTCATAGGGTGATTCTTACGAAAGAAGAGCCATGGGTAAGATATAGAGAAAGACGAAAACCACTACGTAGACAGAAATATACAGAGGCAAGAAATAGAGCAACTAAGGAGATGACACAAGCAAAGTACAGATTTAAAAGAGAAGTGGCGATAAATACACTGGAGACTGATAAACATTTCTGGTCATATGTCAGGTCCAAGACATGTATTAAGGAGGTCACTAGGCTAATTAACAGGGAGGAGAACCTGACGGAAGATGATGCAGAAACAACCGAAGTTATGAATTCAACTTTCAATAGTATTCGTCATAGAATAGGACAGGGAAAAATGCCTACAGCAGAAAGGGATATCCAAGAGGAAGGAATAAATTGCTTAAATACGAGCATCGGGCTTCGCCCAACCCAGCTATACGGGGTCTCGGCCTTTCGGGCGAGCTCGCGTTGCTCGCAGGCTTTCTCCGCCTCCAGCCATACGGGCTGCTTGCATTTCATGTCGAAATAATAGGATATAAAATCCTCGTTAGCGCTAAACCACCCACTCTCGGATATAAACGATCTGTATGCAGCCCAGTAGTGCTGCACAAATCGCTTCTCTTCTTCAGGGTCTATATCTCCGTCGTAATCTGTAAGAGCCTCAAGACTCAGCTGTTGAGCTGGATTGCTCTTAAACTCCTCCTCAAGGCGCTTAATTTTTCTAAAGAACAACAAAATACTCTTGATTTCTGACGCCTCATTAGCTTTCTTCTTGCCGAAAGGAGACAAAGAGGACATGTACTTCTCAGGGAATTCACTTCTGTGAATGTTAACTAACTCCTGTTTTAAACTCGTATTCTTCCTCACATCACTTAGTAAATATTTCCCTTTCTTATCCAACTCCAAAAATGGCGTTGCTTGTGTTTGTCTTGCGTGGCATCGGCCATGGTGTTCGACAATTTTGCAGACACACCGGGACTAATTACACAACCGGGCCGGAGGGGACGTTTTCCCTTGTGGGATTTCCGGTTTTCGGTCCGATTACAGGAATTCTTTTATTAGTACCAAGGGATTCCCTGAAGGCTTCCAAGGGGTCCCACAGGGGCTCCCCAGGAGTTTCCAGAGTGCACCCCAGGGGCTCCGCAAGTGCTCCCCTTGAAGTTCCAGGGGGTTCTTAATGGGCTCCTCAGGAGTTCCTAGAGGGTTCACAGATAATCCCCACAGGGATTTTCAGAGGTTTCCTAGTGACTATCCAAGGGCTCCCAAAGACATCCCCAGGTGTTTCCAAAGGCTTTCCCAGGGGTTTGCGGACGTCTCGCTCTCAGCCAATCAGTCGTCTCCGTTGCCGTGACGTCATCGCTCTTAGTCAATCAGTCGTCTCATTTTCCGTGACGTCACCACTCTCTTAGCCAACCAGGGGCCTGCGTTTATCCTTAGAAAACGTTACCATGTTATTTGGCCAACTATATCCGGCGAAGTCCTCTTTTCGGCGGAACTGCCATTCCGACCATTTCGACAACAATTTTTTTTTTTTAGTACATAGATAAGTCAGGAAGAAATGTAGCCAGGCTAAAGGTTTTATAAACTGATGAAACACGAGCACCAGGCAGTGTGTTCCCAGTAATACTGCAAGCTTGTGCAGGAGTATTAAGCTTTCCCTTGACATTAATACTCAGCTCATCACAAGAGACAGGTGAAGTCCTAGGGGATTGGAGGAATGCAACTATCACCCCAATATATAAGAAAAGTAGAAAAACAAATCAACCGAACTATGTGACTCACAAGCGTGGCTGTTAAGGTATTGGAAACCATTGTCAGATGGAAAATTGTACATCGCTTGGAGAGAGAGGTTGTATTAAATGATATACAACATGGCTTTCGTAGAGCCAAGAGTTGTTTAAAAAACATATTAACATATCTAGACGATATAATTGATACTGTAGATAGACAAGAATGTGTGGATATTATCAATTTGGATTTTGAAAAAAACTTTCAATAAAGTGACACACAAAAGGCTACTTATTAAGCTGGAGGCAGTTGGTTGGCATAAGAGGAGACGTTAAGAGATGGCTGCAGTAGCCAGTCTATTTGCTGATAATACTAAAATATACCGTATAATCAAGACAGAAGAAGACAGGGAAGTCATACAAAGAGATATGGATAGACTGAGTGTATGGAGTAGGAAAAGGAAACTGTTTTTTAATGCAGAGATATGTAAGACAGAGCCCCCAAGGAAGGTACATGTTAGATGAAGTAGTATTAGAAGAATCAGTAAGCAGAAAATGACTTGGGCATAACAATAGTAAGAGATCTTAAACCAAGCACACATGCGGCCCAAATAACATCCAAAGCAAACAGAGTTGTGGGAATAATAAAAAGGAATTTTACTTTCATGACGAGAGATTTTCTTACCCGTGTACAAGACCCTTATTATGCCCCTTTTAGAATATGGTGCTTAGAGTTGGTCCCCACATATAGTACAAGACATAAAAGTAATTGAGCAAGTTCAACATCGTGCGATATAGTTGATACCTGAACTTGGCAACTTGTCGTGGGAAGATTGATGTAAGGCATTGGGGCTGCAGACACTTGAGAATAGAAGAAGAGGGGACATGTAAGAGGTATGTAAACTGTTTAATGGTTTAGAAGACATTCCCTACGACTCCTTTAAATTCAGTATAACGAGACCAAAAGGGCACTCTATGAAAGTAAGTAAACCGGAACACTAGAGGACCACTCTGTAAGGAATTTAATTCAAAATAAGAGTTATAAATGAGCGGAAATGGCTACCGGATTATGTTGTGACGGCGCCTACCATAGCTAGCTTTAATGAAACATATGATAAGTACAGGAATGTAGTGTGAGGCTTTTGCACTTTTTCGGAGGTGAGGATAGAAAAAGAAATTTACTTCTTCATTCCCAACTAGTTTTTACCAGGTAAGCCTTATCACTAGGTAAAGCAAGTATACAGGAAAGGATCAACGCTAGCGGTGTGTGTGTGCGCGCGCGTGTGTGTGTGTGTGTGTGTGTGTGTGTGTGTGTGTGTGTGTGTGTGTGTGTGTGTGTGTGTGTGTGTGTGCGTGTTTGTGTGTGTGTGTACTGTATGTGTGTATGTGTGTGTGTGTGCGTGCGTGCGAGTGCGCGCGCACCCTCTCGCTCGTGCGGGGGCGTATTTATTTCAAAGTTCTCGCAGATACAAAAATAAAGTAATTTTCTCCCTTGATCAAAAGATTCCAACAAAAAATTCTTTACGTATTTTTCCCATAAAAATTACGAAAACATTTTCTTATTTCCAAAGGCGTGGGGCGGGCTTTGGAAGACAGCGTGTGCTGCATACTGTATATTTCAAGTAGAAATTGTTTGAAGGCATCTTGCTCAAGATAGATCTGACGTCAAATCATAACGTGATTACGATGGCAGTAACAATTAGTTGACATATTTTAAATGTTCCCAGGAATTAAGGATAGGTACAGCTGGACACAAAAGTCACTGATGCACCAAACTACAATGAAAATACAACAAAGTGGAGTAACTTATGGTTCTACAAAATAAAGAAGTGTCCTCCAACCAAGAATACCAGACACTCAAACATACTTTATTTCCAATTGAAGGAACCACTTTATTTGCCCAGGGATACCACGAACTCTTGTGTCTAACTCTATCTGTGATTGTAGGCCTTAAGAAATGGACGTCTAAAAGAATCATGTCCCCTGTCTTCCAAACTAATTAAGATTTTCAGCTTCAGCTGGTGGTGCTCCGGGAGGCTGTCAATGGTTCTTGGGACAGGAACCAAGATCTTCCTCTCACAAGTTTGACTAATTTCCTTCTCTTTCGTTATACAAAGAGAGCTAAAACCCCGGTAACTGCATCACTCCTCTAGTCTTCCTCCTCTTACTAGCTGGTGGTATAGGAACAGGCCCACTTGTACAACACAAGACAAGAGTTCAACATTTAACGGTCCAGTGGTTCCTAACCTTTTCTGGCTTGAGGCACCCTTGCCAAACCTTTCAGAAGTCCCCGGTACCCTTATTAGAAAATCTAAATTCTAGTTTGTCAGTATTTTGTTGATTCAACATCAGTGTAACAAAATTTTGTCCCCTGGATAATATGAAAATACTCATCTTTACACTGATGATGCTTTAATGAACAAAAATGGATGACAGAGAGAGTCGGTAATACGAAAATTATTTTTGCCCTGAATTTTGGCGGCACCCTCTGTTGATCTCACGGCACCCATTGGTGCCGCGGCACACCAATTGGGAACCACTTTGCCATCCCTCTTTTCTGCTGCTCTCCGTTACAACATCTATGACTCCGATTCTTCGCCGCGATATTCTCCCCAAGAAGGGAAGCGCCAATCTTTGCTGACAAAGCACTCCAATGTTTTTTTTTTCTATAGAAATCTATGTAAGGATTCGAGTAACCAAACTACGGTATGACTAGAAATGTGGTCACTAGGTGCTGAAATGCGTTGTCATGATATAAACACCACCAGGGCTACATATCAATTTTTCGCAATGAAAAATAACTGACTAATCAAATAACTAAATGAAGAAACAGGTAAATATAGAAACAAATACACAAATGAATAAACAAATAAATAAATGATAAATAATAGATTGATTAATGGACCAATTTATTAATTCATAAAATGATAGAACAATGTAACTAGGATGTAACCATGTCAGTACACAGGCACATGCAGAAGTAAGAACATAAGGACATAAGAATGAAGGAGACCGCAAGAGACCATAAGGCCTTCACTAGCAGCTCCGTATCCATCACCACCTGTCATCCCCATCCATAAAGTTGTTTAATCGTTTCAGCGCTTACTACGTGGTTACTAAGTTTATTCCATTCGTCGACCACCCTATTAGTAAATCAATTCTTGCCTATTTCCTTTTTAAATCTAAATTTGTCCAATTTATAACCATTACTGCGAGACCTGCCCTGTTGTTTTAATATTTATTATTAGTTATATGTCAATTCATTATTATTTACTATTTACCTGTTTGTTTATTATTTAACTATACCTATGCATTTATTTATGTATTTTATTTGTTATTTACATTATCATAGTTTTACTTATTGATTTATTATCATGGCTTTTTTTCACATCCGACCTAGATATGGACCAAAAGGTCTCCTGTCGGCATGCTCCGCCTTTGTAATCCTTTGTAATCCTTTGTTTACATCACCCTTTGATCCATTTGAACACCTCTATTAGATCACCCCGCACTCTGCGTCTTTTCAGAGAGTGTAAGTTAAGGTGCCTAAGCCTCTCTTCGTAAGGCAAATTTCTGAGTCCATGTATCATTTTGGTCATTCTTCTCTGTACTGATTCTAGTGAAGTGATGTCCATTCTGTAGGACGGAGACGCCGTCATTTGTTTTCCTATACACTGTTAGTTGTTAAGTATCTGATATATTTTTCTATAATGACGTACCATATATTGCGCAAAAAGCGCAGTAGTAGGGTTAGTAGGGTTCCCTTAGCTGAATGAAGAGCGCCTGATGGCAGCTAGTTCAGATTTCTGTTGAAATGTGTAAAGCTATTGGGAACAATATATACATTTGTATAGAGAAATACCTGTGATATGATTCATTATTTTCAAATGCGTAAATGTGCAGTCGAATGGGTGAAATTTTAGACTCTATGCTCTGGGGTAATAAGGCCTGTATTAATTGCCACGACTCAAACACTCCAAGAATGTGGGTGATAAAATGCTTCCAGATAAGGGTCTTCGTCTAAATCCTGAGCTTAAAACAGTCCCCAGGGAGAAGTTTCACTAATTATCTTAGGATGACAGCGGTCCTAATTGCTTTACAATGACCGTCGTGATTCGTAACAGATGGTTCAAGACAAAGTCAATAAAGATAAAAAAAGAAGAAGAAAAAAAGTGGAGGCGGAGAGAGTGTGGGCGTGTGTCTGCCTCATGAGGAGGACTTGGGTAGGCTTTGTGGCCGAAGAACGTCATAATGAATGGATAGGCACAGTAAAGATCTCTGTCGAATCCATGAAGGGTTGGAGGGCCAAAGAACGTGTGAACAAGGTAGTTGAGGTTTTTGATGCGAAAGAAATGTATAAGCTTTTCTATTGGGATACTGTGAAAAGCATCTGTGCTGGGGCTGGGAGGGTGTATGAAACTTCATCCCAGGGATATCGTGAGGATATGGTGAGGCAGCAGTTTGCCATCCTCTGGAAAGGATAAAAAAAAAAGCAGGGAAAGTCCTTATACAATTTGCTTAGCAGCCTCTAACATATCATAATTACCCTTTGCTTCAAGTTTATACTCTACTGGCATTCATCCCCATACACCTGACTACTCAATTCAATTGTATATGACTCCCTCTCCCTCCTCCCCCTCCTCCTCTAGCTCTCCCTCTCCATCCCTCTGCCTCTCTCTCCCCTCTCCCTTCCTTCTTCCTCCTTCTCCTCCCTCTCTCCTCTTTTTCCTCGCATTTACCCTCTCCCTCTGTATCCCTCTGCCCCTCCCTCCCTCCTCTTTCCTCCCTTTCTCCACCCCTCCCCCTTTCACTTCCCATACTCTTCCTTCTTCCCCTGCCTCTCCCCCCCCTTCCCTCTCCCTCACCCTCTCCCTCTCCCTCACCCTCTCCCTCTCCATCCGTCTGCCTCTCCCTCCCTCCTCTCCTTTCCTCCCTCCCTTCCCCCACTCTCTCTTTCCTCCTCCCTCCCCCTTCCAGTTTATATACCTCTATCATGTCCCCTCTTCTTCTATCCTCAAGTGTCTGCAGCCCCAATGCCTTGCATCCATCTTCGCACGACAAGTTGCCAAGTTCAGGTATCAACTATATCGCACGGTGTTGAACTTGCTCAATTACTTTTATGTCCTGCACTAAATGTAGGGATCAACTCTAAGCACCATATTCTAAAAGGGGCATAATTAAGGTCTTATACATGAGTAGGAAAATCTCTCGTCATGAAAGTAAAATTCCTTTTCATTATTCCCACTACCCTGTTTGCTTTGGCTGTTATTTGGGCCGCATGTGTGCTTGGTTTAAGATCTCTTACTATTGTTATGCCCAAGTCATTTTCTGCTTACTGATTCTTCTAAAACCACTTCATCTAACATGTACCTTCCTTGAGGGCTCTGGTATGCAAAGTGTACTGTCTTGCATTTCTCTGCATTAAAAAGTAGTTTCCATTTCCTACTCCATACACTCAGTCTATCCATGTCTCTTTGTATGACTTCCTTGTCTTCTTCTGTCTTGATTATACGGTATATTTTAGTATCATCAGCAAACAGACTGGCTACTGAATCCATCTCTTAACGTCTTCTCTTATGCCAACTGCCTCCAGCTTAATAAGTAGCCTTTTGTGTGTCACTTTCTCGAAAGCTTTTTCACAATCCAAGTTAATAATATCTACATATTCTTGTCTATCTACAGTATCAATTATATCGTCTAGATATGTTAATGTTTTCAAACAACTCTTGCCTCTACGAAAGCCAAGTTGTGTATCATTGAATACATCTTATCTCTCCAAGTGATGTACAATTTCCCATCTGACAATGGTTTCCAGTACCTTAACCACCACGCTTGTAAGCGACACAGTTTGGTTAATTTGTTTTGCTACTTTTCTTATCTATTGGGGTGATAGTTGCATTCCTCCAATCCGCTAGGAGCTCACTTGTCTCTTGTGATGATCTGAATATTACTGTCAGGGAAAGCTAAGTACTCCTGCACAAGCCTGCAGTATTACTGAGAACACACCATCTGGTTCTCGGGTTTCATCAGTTTTTAAAACCTTTAGCCTGGCTACACTTCTTCCTGACTTATCTAAGAATAACTAAAAAAAAAAAAAATTACTCCCGGCTGTCTTTTAATGAACCCGGGTGCCCGGCTGTCTTTTAATGAACCCGGGCGTATGTTTGTTCCCCACTGAACCGGCAAAAAGGGACACGTGTGTAATAAAAGTTTTAACCGTTAAAAAAGGAGGGCAACAAATCTTACGACTAGATCACCAGGAACAATGCCTTTAGAAACCGAAGCCGACGAAAAGAAGCGTCAAAGACATTTTTGGAAGTGGGTTACAGGTACTCGGAAAATTTCAAAAGCCGCTTTACAAAATGATAAGAGTTTGAGTTGCTGACTACGGAATGAACATGCTTATACCAGGCTGTCAAAAAATTTGTGTTAAGAAATCTGTGCGGGAATTTCATCGAAGGGTGAATAAGTTCAATGATTCTCTACGAAACAACAAAGATTTTCAATATTCCGATGAAATGTTTGACAGTCTTCAACTTTTCATGGACAAATTGAAGACAGTGTTTCTGAAGCTTTACTTTTACGGGTAAAACTGGGCGTAGCCCGGGCGCGAAGCGAAGCGAAGCGAAGCGAGCAGCGTCGCAGGCCAAGCACCCGCGGCGAAGCCGTGGCTGCCGAAGCCAGGTCCTTGTCTATGTACTAAAAAAAAGAATTTGTTGTCCAAATGGTCGGAACGGCACTTCCGACGAAAAGAGGACTTCGCCGGGTATAGTTGGCCAAATAACATGGTAACGTTTTCTAAGGATAAACGCAGGCCCCTGGTTGGCTAAGATACTTGTGACGTCACGGAAACGGAGACGACTGATTGGCCAAGACCGGTGATGTCACGGAAACGGAGACGACTGATTAGCCAAGACCGGTGATGTCACGACAACGGAGACGACTGATTGGCTGAGAGCGAGACGCCCGCAAATCCCTGGGAAAGCCTGTGGAAACACCTGAAAAGCCCTTTGGGAGCCCTTGGATAGTCACTAGGGAACTTCTGAGAATCCCTGTGGGGATTCCCTGTGAAACCTTCTAGGAACTCCTGAGGAGCCCATTAAGAACCCCCTGGAACTTCAAGGGGAGCACTTGCGGAGCCCCTGGGATGCACTCTGGAAACTCCTGGGGAGCCCCTGTGGGACCCCTTGGAAGCCTTCAGGGAATCCCTTGGTACTAATAAAAGAATTCCTGTAATCGGACCGGAAACCGGAAATCACTCAAGGGAAAACGTCCCCTCCGGCCCGGTGTGTCTCTACAAGATTGTCGAACACCATGGCCGATGCCACGCAAGACAAACGCAGGAAACGCCATTTTTTGGAGTTGGATAAGAGAAGGAAATATTCATTAAGTTATATGAGGAAGAATAAGAGTTTAAAACAGGAGTTAGTTAACATTCACAGAAGTGAATTCCCTGAGAAGTACATGTCCTCTTTATTTCCTTTCGGCAAGAAGAAAGCTAATGAGGCGTCAGAAATCAAGAAGAGTATTTTGTTGTTCTTTAAAAATAATAAGCGCCTAGAGGAGGAGTTTAAGAATAATCCAGCTCAACAGCTGAGTCTTGAGGCTCTTACAGATTACGATGGAGATATAGATCCTGAAGAAGATAAGCTATTTGTGCCTCACTACTGGGCTGGATACAGATCGTTTATATCCAAGCGTGAGTGGTTTAGCGCTAACGAGGATTTTATATCCTATTATTTCGACATGAAATGCAAGCAGCCCGTAGAGCTGGACGCCGATAACTCCTGCGAGCAACGCGAGCTCGCCCGAAAGGCCGAGACCCCGTATAGCTGGGTTGGGCGAAGCCCGATGCTCATATTTATGCAATTTATTCCTTCCTCTTGGATATCCCTTTCTGCTGTAGGCATTTCTTCCCTGTCCTCTTCTATGACGAATACTATCGAAAGTTGAATTCATAACTTCGGTTGTTTCTGTATCATCTTCCGTCAGGTTCTCCTCCTTGTCAATTAGCCAAGTGACCTCCTTAATACATGTCTTGGACCTGACATATGACCAGAAATGTTTATTATTCTCCAATGTATTGATCGCTACTTCTCTTTTAAATCTGAACTTTGCTTTTGTCACCTCCTTAGTTGCTCTATTCCTTGCCTCTGTATATTTCTGTCTACACAGTGGTTTTCGTCTTTCTCTATATCTTGCCCATGGCTCTTATTTCTTAAGAATCACCCTATGAAGTTCTGAATTCATCCACTTAGACCGTGTCCTTCATCTAGCTGTTATCTTAGTGGGAACACACAGGTTGACTACTCTATCATACTGTTCTAAAATATTATTCGTTTACCCTCCGTTGATTGTAGTTCAAGCAATTCTTCCCACCACACTTCTCCCAAAAGTTCATTTATCTTATATGTGTCTGCTTTGTGATAATTGATTCTCCTGCCTTCCGTGTTTTGTTCCTGGAGTTATCTATCAATATCAAAGTTATAAATAAATGTAGAATATTTACTCAATCCCATTGGCGTCCATGGGGTGAATATGTACACAAGCCCTCACATCCCATCAAAGGGTAGCTTCTAGAGAGGTCAGTGGCTTAAGTCCACTTCAATTATGGATCCTTTGACGTCCATGTTAAACGGTTATCTTATTCTATTTATCTATTTATTTATTTTATTTTTTGCTTCTCCAGGGAGATTTTATTTGACTGATATACTAACAACCTTGTAGATTTTATTCTCCCTAACACCAGTTTTTTGTAACGTCACTTTTTTCGTTTGCTCTGTTGTCTGCTTCTCTTCGACACTTATCTTTTTTTTTTTCTTCATCCAATGTCTAATAAATTAAAAAAAATCTTCTGTCAGATGTTTATGTGATTAAAGAATTGAATTTTGCAATACGGACGTCTTTTGTTGACGATGTTTTCGCGGGCATTCAGGTGAGACATCTTACGGAGATTTTATGTAACACATTATCGGTTCAGCCAATAGCCTAATAGTTTTGAGTCCCGTGACCGATTTCTGCCAATCACAGGGCTTTCCTTCATAGCGAAAACGAAATCGGACAGGCGCCATCTTAGTTTAGAATTGGTTTGTGACGAGTGCGGACGTTGTCTAATTTTTTTTTTTTTTTTTTTTTTTTGTAAAAACTGGTATTCCGAGTGCTTTGGAAATGACGACGGTGTCCTTCCAAAAGAATACTTTTTGTCAATTATGTGATACCTGCAAGATTCAGCCAGGGATGGAAATGGCTTGAGGGTACATGGCGGCATATCTCAAATTCCATCTTTTTCTCATATTCAATCTGCATTAGTGAGGACAATATTTATTATACTTCGAGTAAATATCACGGGTGCTTCATTCATGTGTATGCCACCTTTTTCACCAAAATCTATTTCCATCACTGGTGTTATAAACTCTCAAGGACGAGAAGATTGACCTGCGCTCGCTAGACTGCTGGACAAGACCCTTCTCTCTGCACCTAAGGTAAGTTCTAATTATGTGCTTCCCAGGTTTCTTGTCGGGTTACGATGCAATGAATGGCAAGGTCTGCGATCTCTGCTTGGGTCTGCCAGATAGTTTAGATAAAGGAGCTCACTGAAAGCTTAGGCTAGGTCACGTCACCCAGGTCACGTAGCCCAGTCAATGGTGTAATCAGTCACGCAACAACCCCAGTCTCCAACCAAGCTCACCCATATTTTTTTTCTTTACGTGCGTGTGTGTGCTTGATGTCAAATTCATCAAATATGTTCAACCTCTGGTAATTTTTTAGAATTGCACACCTAATAGAAGGTAATTTGGTTGGGTGAAACGATAAATTGACCGGTATTTTTTTAGGAGTGCACATCTTCACGATATAGCAATAGACAATTATACCCAATAGAAAATTTAATGTTCATTTTCCATATTATAATACCTCAACGTAATATACTTTTTTCGTAGTGGAAATCAATAACAAAAAATTGCCAAGAGCGAAACACTAACGAACAAAGCTACGACAACTGCTTGAGATGCCATCTTTTTTTATAGATGCGAAACTAGAAGAAATTTTAACATGATAAATTCGTCTACCCTAAACTTCGTTTAGTAATGTGGTACCTGTAATTCTAGAGGTCACCAGAGTCGTCGTTGTCGTCAAGAATGTTGACGGTTGGTTTTGGCATCCGATTGGACTGCGGGTTGCAAGGGGGTTTCATAGTTTGAAGAATAGCATAAAGCTCAGCGCCGTAGTACTGTTTTAGAAATATGTAGCGTGGTGACGTCACTTGGAGTGGGGAAACACACGATACACAAATTCAACGCCATCGTCAATCTGACATTGACGGGACTGGACAAACGACAATATGGCGTCTCGAACCTGTCGTCGCAGCTCCGTTCGGTAGTGTATTTGCTTTTATTATTTGATTTTTGTTATTGATTTCCGCCAAGAGAAAAGTATATTACGTTGATTTATTATGATTTACAAAATAAATATTTAATTTTCTATTATCATATCGTGTAGGTGTGCACTTCTAAAAATATGCGCAACTTGTTGTCTATAAATCCACCATTTGAAAAATGAGAACAAGCGCTACAGAGGCCAATATTTGCAGGAGACTGTAACCGTTTGACAGGTCGAATGTAAGAAAAGAATATCACCCGGTAAGGAAGGGGTCAATCGGGTAGCTAGGTCAACATGAAAATGAAATTCCTGATATTTGAGCTGAAGTAGTTCTCATGGGATGCAAAAAGTCGCTATGAGTATAATGCAATTTGAATTATCCATCTAGCTGTCCTAGTTCTCGAGATATTGCATTTTGAATGGAATTAAATCGGGCCTATTTTTTCCCAGAAAATCGGGCCGAAACGTGCGGTCTGACTAATCGCCGATCAAACGTAAACAATGACGGTTTTAACTGACAGGCACAATTTTATATAAAAACTTAATATATGGTTGCATTATTTGACCTATTTTCTATAAGATGTGAGATTTCCATGTAATTTGATCATATAATTACGTTTCTATCCTTTGCAAAATTACCCACCACAGCTACGAATACCGTCAAATTACATTAAAATCACACATTTTAAAGAAAATAGTTTGAATAATTCAACTATATGCAAGCTATTACACTAATAGCACAATAGTAACAAACTTAATAGTGTAGTTTGATCCATACCACCAGTGATCATAGCGGGCAGGACGAATCGTAGCTGTGGTCCGTAATATTACGGAGGATAAAAACGTAACTTCTCTTTGATCAAATTACATGAAAATCACACATTTTAAAGAAAATAGTTCAAATAATTCAACTATAAGTCTATTACACTAATAACATAATAGTAAGAAACTTAATAGAGTGAAGTTTGATAAGATGGCGGGATGGATGTTGATGTTGTTATCCGATAATCCGACCCGATAGAAAAAAAACTAATTAGTACCACCGATTTCTCAGCTCTACCGTAACACGCTGCCTTTATTTTGGTATAAAAATAATCCGCGAGACTAGTAGTTTCTGTTATTTTTGGTTAGTTGCCCGCACTCTGAATTTATTTAGCTCATTTTTTACACTGAAACATAAACCAATTTTCGATTTACTGCCGAATGCAAGCCGCCATGTTTATCTTATGTTTTTATGTACTGACATGTAACTGATGATGTAATTGTTTGAAATTTACTACGATCGTAGTAAATACACTCGCATAACATTTGTATGAATGAAATAACCGGCGGTATGTAAATTTGGCGGTTTGCATGGCGTGCGCATAAAATGACGCGCTATTGGGCTCCTCATCGACGGTGGCGCCTCTGGTGGTGTTTGACCTACCTAAATCGGGAAAGGCTGCATTTCTTCACTGCGGGAGGAGTGGGTAGGGGGGTTGCCACACGAGAGAAAGTGCCACCTGGAAGGTAAGGGGGCAAGAGAGGGGCTCCAGGGAGGGAGATGGAGGGAGGGAGCGAGGGAGGGAGAGGAGGAGGGAGAGGGAGGGAGGGATGAATGAAATAGTCTATCTGTAGCCGAAACACGAGAGAAAATGCCACCTGGAAGGCAAAGGGGGCAAGAAAGGGGCTACAGGTCCTCAGAGACATTGCCAGTCTGGGGGGTTCGAACCCGCTTGCCTCAGGGTTCGAGTCAACCATTTTGACCAACGGACCACCTCAACTCCCGCTCACTCCTTGGCACACTTTCTCCCGTGTATGCTATTCATTTATTTCAATGTTCTAATTAATTTTGTACCTACTTGATAGTCATCATGCACTGTGTAGGCACACGAGTCTGATCCCATTGTGTGTGTAGGGAGATGTACAGACGTATCTATTCGTTATTATTTTAATTTAATTTCATTGATCAATTATTTCATTGCTGAGAAACTGCTGTATATTTAGATAACATAGCAGTGAGTGAAATCTATATTTGTATTTCTCCACTGCAGCCTGGATCAAGGAACAGTTCACACTTTACGTTACGCTACGTTTCATTACGTTACTTTACGGAGGTATTGGGCGCAGGTCTTATTAGAGCTCTATGTTCAGATCTTCTTCATCATATGATCTCGTACTTAATATATATATTCATTAATTCCCTTCTAAAGTAAAATCCAAACGAGGCAATATCCAAACATGAAATGTTAATTGGTGTTCAGCATACTGGTAAAAGGCTAATTTTGAGGCGCAAATGATTAAAAGTTCGACAGTTGAATTATTACTAATGTGAAACACATCACACATGCCGGACGCAAGTGAGTTAGTTTGAGAATAAAATATTTCGATTACAATTTCTTGTTTTTCGAATCTCCAAATGTCAAATCACATTTGTGTCTTATATTGAGAAGCTGAACGACGAACTAGATGTTAAACATATACGAATATTAGACACATTGTTGAATTGTCGTTAGAAAACACTTCATCTCAAACGCATTTTCCTCCTGCCATTCTTATATTCCAAGTCTGTGCCCCATACAATGTTGAAGGTACAATAACCACTTCATATAGTCCTCTCTTTGCCTCCATCTCTAGATACCTATTTCTTGTGATACTTTTCAATTCCCCAAGGGGGAGGGAAGAGGGAGGGAGGGCGAGGGGGAGGGAAGTGGGAGGGAGGGCGAGGGGGAGGGGAGAGGGAGGGAAGAGGGAGGGGAGTGTGTGTGCGTGCGTGCGCGTGCGTGCGTGCGTGTGCGTGTGAGTGTGAGTGTGCGTGTGAGTGTGCGTGCGCGTGTGTGTGTGCGCGCGTGTGTGTGTGAGTGTGCGCGCGTGTGCTTGTGTGCGTGTGCGCGCGTGCTTGTGCGCGCGCGTGTGCGTGTGCGCTCGCGTGTGTGTGTGCGTGTGTGTGCGCGTATGAGTGTGCGCGTGTGTGTGTGTGAGTGTGTGTGTGTGCGCGCGTGCGTGTGCGTGTGCGCGCGTGCTTGTGCGCGCGCGTGTGCGTGTGCGCTCGCGTGTGTGTGTGCGTGTGTGTGCGCGTATGAGTGTGCGCGTGTGTGTGTGTGCGTGTGTGTGTGCGTGTGCGCGCGTGTGTGTGTGTGCGTGTGTGTGTGTGCGTGTGCGCGTGTGTGTGCGTGCGTGCGCGTGTGCGTGTGTGAGTGTGCGTGCGCGTGTGCGTGCGCGTGTGCGTGCGCGTGTGCGTGTGCGCGCGTGTGTGTGTGCGCGCGTGTGTGTGTGCGTGTGCGTGTGTGTGTGTGCGTGTCCGCGAGCGTGTGTGCATTTGTGTGCGTGTGCGCGCGCGCGCGCGTGTGTGTGTGTGTGTGTGTGTGTGTGTGTGTGTGTGTGTGTGTGTGTGAGTGTATGCGCGCGCGTGTGTGTGTTTGCGTGTACGCGCGCGTGTGTGTGTCTGTGTGTGGGAGAGAAGGAGAGGGAGGATGGGGAGGGTGGTAGGTAGGGAGGGACGGAGGGAGAGGGAGGGAGAGGGAGAGGGAGGGAGAGGGAGGGAGGGAGAGGGAGGGAAGGAGGGAGAGGGAGGGAGAGAGGAGGGAGGAGGGAGGGAGGGAGAGGGAGGGAGAGGGAGGGAGGGAGAGGGAGGGAGAGGGAGGGAGAGGGAGAGGGAGGGAGGGAGAGGGAGGGAGGGGGAGGGAGAGGGAGAGCCCCAGTGCCTTGCATCCATTTTCGCACGACGAGAGGGAGGGTGAGGGAGAGGGAGGGAGGGTGAGGGAGAGGGAGGGAGGGTGAGGGAGAGGGAGGGAAGGTGAGGGAGAGGGAGGAAAGGTGAGGGAGAGGGAGGGAAAGTGAGGGAGAGGGAGGGAAGGTGAGGGAGAGGGAGGGAAGGTGAGGGAAGGAGAAGGAGAGGGACGGAATGAGAGGGAGAGGGAGGGAAGGAGAGGGAGAGAAGGAGAGGGAGAGGGAGAGGGAGGGAAGGAGAGGGAGAGGGAGGGAAGGAGAGGGAGAGGGAGGGAAGGAGAGGGAGAGGGAGGGAAGGAGAGGGAGAGGGAGGGAAGGAGAGGGAGAGGGAGGGAAGGAGAGGGAGAGGGAGGGAAGGAGAGGGAGAGGGAGGGAATGATTTAGATTTATGAATTTTTTTTGGCCAAGCGCCGGAGCCGGTAGGCCATTCAGCGCATATTTATCTCATATATATAAAACTTCAAGTAAAACAGTAAAAACAAACATTCACAAAAACACATCACAACAGCATACACTCACAAGCACTCATATACACAATCTTAAATTTCATAAAGTAAACCGATGTCTTTCAAAAACTTTACAACATTTTCTTCACATGAGCTTCCTCTCCTAAAATTTGTTTAAAAGATAAATTTGTTAAAAATTTTGAACCGGCGCTTATTGGAGAGTGCATGGCACTGAATTAAAATGTGTTTTATTGGAAAAACTACTTGGCAAGTGGGACATTAGGGGGCCAGCCTTTCTGCTCCACTTGCCATAAAAAATCTATGGGTAATGTAGGAATGGCCAATTCTCAATCTTGTTAGAACAATAATTGACCTTCTGTCCAAAGAAGGACACTTCCAATGGTTCACCACGGGGTGAATCTCTTTTAACTTGTAACTACCGTCCAGCCTTGTCCATTATTCTTGCCACTTTTCCATTGTATAACGATGAATTACTTGTTTGAAGTCTGTATGTGGGATCTTTTGGTCTGTTATATGGTTGAGCCTAGTGGCGGCTTTGGCTGCAGCATCGGCCTGTTCATTTCCAGTGATACCCACATGGGACGGCACCCAGGAAAAGTTTATTTTTATTTTCTTTCTGTTGTTAATGAGAATCAACCAGTCCTGTATTTCTTGGATTAAAAAGTGACGAGGTAATAATTTATTTAGAGAGGATACAAAGCTCACGGAGTCTGTGAAAATAACGACGTTCTTATTACATGGAACAGAATTGAAAATAAATTTGAGGACGTTGCTGACTGCCAGCAGTTCAGCAGTAAAAACAGAGCTAAAATGAGGCAACTTTCTCTTAAAAACTGTGCTATCAGATACAACAGCACAACCAACACCATCTTGGGATTTTGATCTATCTGTATAAATAAAAATTTAATCAGCATGTACTGATAAATGTTTTAAAAATTTGGGAGGCGTGATCTCAGCAATTGTATTAGGAACAAGTCCTACCTTCTCTGTCCCAACTTCACATCTCACTTCTAAAGGTTTCGGCAGAGTACTTTTCCTTGGAGCTCTGTCTACCGGCTGCTTTACATATTTGAAGTTTGGATTCTGTTTGGATGTCAAGACACGAGATATATATCTAAGGCTTAATTCCTCCCTGCGAATATAGAGGGGAGGAACTCCTGCGTCCACATACAAGCTATCCACTGGAGATGTTCTATAGGTTCCCGAACAGATCCGTAAAGCCATATTGTGGACTACATCAAGCTTCTTTAATGAAGATTTACATGCCGATCCACAAATTTGACATCCATAATCCATTTTGCTAAGGCACAATGTTTGATAAAGCTTTATTAAAGTTATACGATCTGCTCCCCAGTTGAAACGAGACACTACCTTTAGTATATTAAGTCGCTGTTTAACAGTGTATACAACCTCGTTTATGTAACGAGTGAATGTCAACCTTTTGTCCAAAACCAGACCCAAGTATTATACTTGATCTTCATATGGTAATATGACACCCTCTAAGAATAGTGTTGGTATCTCTTCCTTGCGTCTTAGTCTGGAAAACCTTATGTTTTTTTTTTTTCAGCAGAAAATCTGAAGCCCCTGCTATTAGCCCATGCTGTTGCTAAGTTAATAACCTCTTGAATCTTTTGGCCTGTTTCTAATGTTGTCGATTTGCTGCACACAATAGCGAAATCATCAGCATAAGCCAATCCATGAACTCCTGCGGGAACTTGTTCTAACAAACTATTAATGGCTATGCTGAAGAGTGTAGGACTCAGAACACTTCCTTGGGGAATCCCTTCCTCTTGAAGATATGCAGAAGAGAAAGAAGAGCCCACTCTGACTTTTAGATAACGGTCAGACAAGAAATCCTCTAAACAATTGAACATATTACCCCCGATACCCCACTCTACAACTTGCTTCAGAATGCCTCCCCGCCAGGTAGAGGGAGGGAATGAGAGGGAGAGGGAGGGAATGAGAGGGAGAGGGAGGGATGGAGAGGGAGAGGGAGGGAAGGGGAGGGAGAGGGAGGGGAGGGAGAGGGAGGGGAGGGAGAGGGGGAGGGAGGGGAAGGAGGGGGAGGGAGGGGAAGGAGGGAGATAAGAGGGGGAAGGAGGGAGTGAGGGGGAGTGAGGGAGGAGGGAGAGGGAGGGAAGGGGAGGGAGAGGGAGGGAAGGGGAGGGAGAGGGAGGGAAGGAGAGGGAGGGAAGGAGAGGGAGAGGGAGGGAAGGAGAGGGAGAGGGAGGGAAGGAGAGGGAGAGGGAGGGAAGGAGAGGGAGGGAGGGAGAGGGAGGGAGAGGGAGAGGGAGGGAAGGAGAGGGAGAGAGGGAGGGAAGGAGAGGGAGAGGGAGGGAGGGAGAGGGAGAGAGAGGGAAGGAGAGGGAGGGAAGGAGAGGGAGAGGGAGGGAAGGAGAGGGAGAGGGAGGGAAGGAGAGGGAGAGGGAGGGAAGGAGAGGGAGAGGGAGGGAAGGAGAGGGAGAGGGAGGGAAGGAGAGGGAAAGGGAGGGAAGGATAGGGAGAGGGAGGGAAGGAGAGGGAGAGGGAGGGAAGGAGAGGGAGAGGGAGGGAAGGAGAGGGAGAGGGAGGGAAGGAGAGGGGGAGGGAGGGAGAAGGAGAGCCCCAGTGCCTTGCATCCATCTTAGCACGACGAGAGGGAGGGAGGGAGAGGGAGGGTGAGGGAGAGGGAGGGAGAGGAGGAGGGAGGAAGGGGGAGGGAGGGAGAGGGAAAGGGAGAGAGGGAGAGTAGAGGGAGGGAGGGAGAGGGAGGGAGGGAGAGGGACGGAGGGAGGGAGGGAGGGAGACGGAGAGGGAGGGAGGGAGGGAGACGGAGAGGGAGGGAGGGAGATGGAGAGGGAGGGAGGGAGAGGGAGAGGGAGGGAGGGAGAGGGAGGGAGGGAAGGAGAGGGAGGGAGAGGGAGAGCCCCAGTGCCTTGCTTCAATCTTCCCACGACAAGTTGCCAAGTTCAGGTTTCAACTATATCGCACGGTGTTGAACTTGTTCAATTACTTTCATGTCCTGTACTAAATGTGGGGACCAACTCTTAGCACTCTATTCTAAAAGGGGCATAATAAAGGTCTTATACACGGGTAGGAAAATCTGTCATGAAAATAAAATTCCTTTTTATTATTCCCACTATCCTGTTTGCTTTGGATGTTATTTGGGCCGCATGTGTGCTTGGTTTAAGATCTCTTACTATTGTTATGCCCAAGTCATTTTCTGCTTACTGATTCTTCTAATACTACTTCATCCAACATGTACTTTCCGTGGGGGCTCTGGTATCCAAAGTGTACCGTCTTACATTTCTCTGCATTAAAAAACAGTTTCCATTTCCTACTCCATACACTCAGTCTATCCATGTCTCATCGTATGACTTCTCTGTCTTCTTCTGTCTTGATTATACGGTATATTTTAGTATCATCAGCAAATAGACTGGCTACTGCATCCATCTCTTAATGTCTCCTCTTATGCCAACTGCCTCCAGCTTAATAAGTAGCCTTTTGTGTGTCACTTTCTCGAAAGCTTTTTCACAATCCAAGTTAATAATATCTACATATTCTTGTATATTTACAGTATCAATTATATCGTCTAGATATGTTAATATGTTTTTTAAACCACTCTTGCCTCTACGAAAGCCATGTTGTGTATCCTTTAATACATCCTATCTCTCCAAGTGATGTACATTTTCCCATGTGACAATGGTTTCCAGTACTTTAACCACCACGCTTGTGAGTGACAGTTCGGTTGATTTGTTTTGCTACTTTTCATATTTATTGGGGTGAAAGTTGCATTCCTCCAATCCCCTAGGATTTCACCTGTCTCTTGTGATGATCTGAATATTACTTTCAGGGGAAAGCTAAGTACTCCTGCACAAGCTTGCAGTATTACTGGGAACACACAGCCTGGTCCTCGTGTTTCATCAGTTTTTAAAACCTTTAGCCTGGCTACACTTCTTCCTGTCGAAATGGTCGGAACGGCACTTCCGACGAAAAAAGGACTTCGCCGGGTATAGTTGACCAAATAACATGGTAACGTCTTCTAAGGATAAACGCAGGCACCTGGTTGGCTAAGAGACGACTGATTGGCTAAGAGCGCTGATGTCTCGGCAACGGAGACGACTGATTGGCTGAGAGCGAGACGTCCGCAAACCCCTGGGGAGCCCTTTGGGAGCCCTTGGATACTCACTAGGGAACCTCTAAGAATCCCTGTGGGGATTACCTGTGAAACCCTTTAGGAACTCCTGAGGAGCCCATTAAGAACCCCCTGGAACTTCAAAGGGAGCACTTGCGGAGCCCCTGGGGTGCACTCTGGAAACTCCTGGGGAGCCCCTGTGGGACCCCTTGGAAGCCTTCAGGGAATCCCTTGGTACTAATAAAAGAATTCCTGTAATCGGACCGAAAACCGGAAATCCCTCAAGGGAACACGTCCCCTCCGGCCCGGTTGTGTAATTCGTGCCGGTGTGTGTCTGCAAGGTTGTCGAACACCATGGCCGATACCACGCAAGACGAACGCAGGAACGCCATTTATGGAGTTGGATACGAAAGGGAAATATTTACTAAGTGATGTGAGGAAGAATACGAGTTTAAAACAGGAGTTAGTTAACATTCACAGAAGTGAATTCCCTGAGAAGTACATGTCCTCTTTGTCTCCTTTCGGCAAGAAGAAAGCTAATGGGGCGTCAGAAATCAAGAAGAGTATTTTGTTGTTCTTTATAAAAATTAAACGCCTAGAGGAGGAGTTTAAGAACAATCCAGCTCAACAGCTGAGTCTTGAGGCTCGTACAGATTACGATGGAGATATAGATCCTGAAGAAGAGAAGCGATTTGTGCCTCACTACTGGGCTGCATACAGATCGTTTATATCCGAGAGTGGGTGGTTTAGCGCTAACGAGGATTTTCTATCCTATTATTTCGACATCAAATGCAAGCAGCCCGTAGAGCTGGACGCCGAAAACGCCTGCGAGCGACGCGAGCTCGCCCGAAAGGCCGAGACCCCGCATAGCTGAATTGGGCGAAGCCCGATGCTCGTATTTATGCAATTTATTCCTTCCTCTTGGATATTCCCTTCTGCTGTAGGCATTTTTTCCTGTCCTATTCTATGACGAATACTATTGAAAGTTGAATTCATAACTTCGGTTGTTTCTGCATCTTCCGTCAGGTTCTCCTCCTTGTTAATTAGCCTAGTGACCTCCTTAATACATGTCTTGGACCTGACATATGACCAGAAATGTTTATCATTATCCAGTGTATTTATCGCTACTTCTCTTTTAAATCTGAACTTTGCTTGTGTCACCTCCTTAATTGCTCTATTCCTTGCCTCTGTATATTTCTGTCTACGCAGTGGTTTTCATCTTTCTCTATATCTTGCCCATGGCTCTTCTTTCTTAAGGATCACCCTATGAAGTTCTGAATTCATTCACTTAGGCTGTGTCCTTCCTCTAGCTGCTATCTTAGTGGGAACACAAAGGTTGACTACTCTATTATACTGTTCTAAAATATTTTTCGTTTACCTTCCGTTGATTGTAGTTCAAGCTTCTCCCAAAAGTTCATTTATCTTATTTGTGTCTGCTTTGTGATAATTGATTCTCCTGCCTTCCATGTTTTTTCCTGGGGTTATCTATAAATATCAAAGTTAAAAATAAGTATAGAATATTTACTTAATCCCATTGACGTCCATAAGGTAAGTATATACACAAGCCCTCGCATCCCATCAAAGGGTAGCTTCTAGAGAGGTCAGTGGGTTAAGTCCATTTCAATTATGGATCTTTTGACGTCCATGTTAAACGGTTATTTTATTTTATTTCTCTATTTATTTAATCTATTTTATTTTTTGCTTCTCCAGGGAGATTATATTTGGCTGAGGGAAAAACCTTTCGATGTAGTAAAACCTTGTAGATTTTATTCTCCCTAACACCAGTTGTCTTTTTTTTTTTTTTTTTTGTGACGTCACTTTTTCGTTTGCTCTGTTGTCTGCTTCTCTTCGACACTCGTATCTTTTTTCCTCCATCCAATGTCTAATAATTAAAAAAAAATATTCTGTCAGATGTTTCTTACGTGATTAAAGAATTGAATTTTGTAATACGGATGTCTTTTGTTGACGATGTTTTCGCGGGCATTCAGGTGAGACATCTTACGGAGATTTTATGTAACACATTATCGGTTCAGCCAATAGCCTAATAGTGTTGAGTCCCGTGACCGATTTCTGCCAATCACGGGGCTTTCCTTCATAGCGAAAACGAAATCGGACAGGCGCCATCTTAGTTTTGAATTGGTTTGTGACGAGTGTGGACGTTTTGTCTAAAAAATTTGTGATTTTTTTTTTCTTCTTCTTTTGTAAAATTGGTGTTCCGAGTGCTTTGGAAAGGACCACGGTGTCCTTCCAAAAGAATATTTTTTGTCAATTATGTGATACCTGCAAGATCCAGCCAGGGATAGAAATGGCTTGAGGGTACATGGCGGCATATCTCAAATTCAATCTTTTTATTATGTTCAATCCGCATTAGTGGGGACAATATTTATTATACTTCTTTGAGTAAATATCACGGGTGCTTCATTCACGCGTATGCCACATTTTTTCTCCAAAATCTATTTCCATCACTGGTGTTATAAATTGTCAAGGACGAGAAGATTGACCTGCGCTCGCCAGACTGCTGGACAAGAGCCTTCACTCTGCACCTAAAGGTAAGTTCTAATTATGTGCTTCCCAGGTTTTTTGTCGGGCGAACTGCCCACAGTGAAGTTAGATGGATATAGGGTTACGATGCAATAAATGGCAAGGTCTGCGATCTCTGCTTGGGTCTGCCAGATAGTTTAGGTAAAGGAGCCCAGGTCACGTGGCCCAGTCAATGGTGTAATCAGTCACCCAATAACCCCATTCTCCAACCTAGCTCACCTATATTTTTTCTTTACGTGCATGTGTGTGCTTGATGTCCAATTTATCAAATATGTTCAAACTCTCGTAAATTTTTAGAATTGCACACCTACGCGATATAGCAATAGAAGGTAAATTTTTATAATTGCATACCTGCACGATATAGCGATAGAAAATTAGACCCAATATAAAATTAAATGTTCATTTTCTATATTATAATACCTCAACGTAATATACGTTTTTCATGGTGGAAATCAATAACAGAAAAAATTGCCAAAAGCGATACACTAACGAACAAAGCTACGACGACTGCTCGAGATGCCATCTTTTTTATATAGATGCGAAACTCGAAGAAATTTAAATATGATGTATTCGTCTAACCTAACCTTCGTTTAGTAATGTGGAACCTATAATTCTAGAGGTCACCAGAGTCATCGTCGTCGTCAAGAATGTTGACGGTCGGTTTTGGCATCCGATTGGACTGCGGGTTGCAAAGGAGTTTCATAGTTTGAAGAATAGCATGAAGGTCAGTTCCGTAGCAGTTTTAAAATATTTAGCGTGGTGACGTCACTTGGAGTGTGGAAACACACGGTACACAAATTCAACGCCATGGTCAATCTGACATTGACGGGACTGAACAAACGACAATATGGCGTCTCGAACCTATCGTCGCAGCTCCGTTCAGTAGTGTATTTGCTTTTAGCAACGATTTTTGTCATTGATTTCCGCCAAGAAAAAAGTACATTACGTTGATTTATTATGATTTACAAAATAAATGTTTAATTTTCTATTGCTATATCGTGTAGGTGTGCACTTCTAAAAAATACGCAACTGTTTGTCTATAAATCAACTATTTGAAAAATGAGAACAAGCGCTACAGAAGCGAATATTTACAAGAGACTGTAACCGTTTGACAGGTCGAATGTAAGAAAAGAGTACCACCCGGTAAGGAAGGGGTCAATCTGGGAAAGGCTGTATTTCTTCACTGCGGGAAGAGTGGGCAGAGGGGTTGTCACGGGGATGAATGAAATAGTTTGTCTGTAGCCGAAACACGAGAGAAAGTGCCACCTGGAAGGCAAGGGGGGCAAGAAAGGGGCTACAGGTCCTCAGAGAGACGGCCAGTCTGGGGATTCGAACCCGCTTGCCTCAGGGCTCGAGTCAACCACTTTGACCTCACCTCCCACTCACTCCTTGGCACACTTTCTCCCGTTTATACTATTAATTTATTTCAATGTTCTAATTAATTTTGTACCTACTTGATGGTCATCACGCACTGTTGTAGGCACACGAGTCTGATCCCATTGTGTGTGTAGGGAGCTGTTACAGACGTATCTATTCGTTGTTATTATTTTGCTTTAATTTCATTTATCAATTATTTTTTGTAGAGAAACTGCTGTATATTTAGATAACATAGTAGTGAGTGAAATATATATTTGCATTTCTCCACTGCAGCCTGGATCAAGGAACTATATTCTTCACAGGTTACGTTACATTACGTTAATTTACGGTGGTATTGGGCGCAGGTCTTGAGCTCAATGTCCGGATCTTCTTCATCATATGATCTCGTACTTAATATATATATATTCATACATTCCCTTCTAAAGTAAAATCCAAACGAGGCAATATTCAAACATGAAATGTTAATTGGTGTTCAGCATACTGGGGCTCAAGTGAATTCGTTTGAGAAGAAAAGATTTCGATTACAGTTTCTTGTTTTTTCGGATCTCCAAATGTCAAATCACATTTGTGTCTTATATTGAGAAGCTGAACGACGAACTAGATGTTAAACATATACGAATATTAGGCACATTGTTGAGGTGTCCTTAGGGAAGTCTAGAATACTGTAAGCCAAATCGTCTAGCAACTTCTCAAGTTCACGACATTTTACGAGAATCGTGAATATGTGACTGGGGATAGTACATCGGCATACGCTGACAGCGTGTGTTGACGAAGGCGAGGAGGGCATGCCATGCTTTCTCCTATTGAAGCCCTTGGTCCATGATTTAGTGTCGGATGCTTCCTATAGCCTCATCAGTGGAGGAAGTGATACAGCGTACATTCCGCCTCGCTGTCGGGGATAGGTATGGTTTGCATCACTAAAGCCACCATTCTGCCGACACGCCTTGGAAGGTGCCGGTGTCCGTGAGATGGTGCTTATGATATCTAAGTGGGTGGTGTAGAATCGCCGGGCTTTTATACAAACATTTTTGGGGCCAGGAAGATGAGAGGTATTTACTGGCGCAACATATCTGGACGTGTTTAATTTCGCTAGTTACCTCTCCCATCCTTCTAACTCCAGATTTTTTTTATATAAAAGTCCACTTTTTCTTCATCTGTGCATCATTTTCTCGAAGACGGTTCTGTGTATCAACAAGAAAATCGTCATCATATAACTTTTGTCATCGCATTACACCATGGATCTCAATAATCTTGTGTTTAACCTACTTTCTGAGAGAGTGATCAATGAATTATCCACATTGATAGCCTTTCTTAACCCATTAAACTCCGATGACAAGATTCCTTGTCATTTGGTCAAATAAAACAAAAAATCATAAAACACCAAAATGTTTGATCAAACACCAGAAAAATATGACGTCAGTCCTCGCTTCGCCCGCGAGCGAAGCGAGAACTGACGTCATATTTTTCTGGTGTTTGATCAAACATTTTGGTGTTTTATGATTTTTTGTTTTATTTGACCAAATGACAAGGAATCTTGTCATCGGAGTTGAATGGGTTAACCCATTCTTCCCACAAGCCCAAAACCTCCAGATTATTTTAATGAACACCGCCTGTCAACTCCCTTTACACCCCCGGTTTCCGTCTCCCCTTATTCTTCACTCTGTCCATCCTTGAAACCCTCACCATACTTCTCAAACACTTCATCTCAAACGCATTTTCCTCCTTTTGCCATTCTTACATTCCAAGTCTGTGCCTCGTACAATGTTGTAGGCACAATAATCATTTCATATAGTCCTCTCTTTGCCTCCATCTCTAGATACCTATTTCTTGTGATACTTTTCAATTCCCCAAGACGTTCACTCGCTTTCCTCACCCCCGCTCCTCCATTCCCTGCTACATGTGACTCTAAATACTTAATTAAAACTACTCGTATCCTCTAGCCTCTCTCTCCTTCAAAACCTACCTATAACCCACGGCCTCCTTCACCACTTGTACATCTCGTCACTTTACTTTTTCCCACGTTTACTTTCAACTTCTTATCACTAACGTCACTAATTGCCTTAGACCCTTATGTATCTCAGCCACAAACGTAGTGTTAACAACTGGCTCACCCCTTCCACTTTCCTCTATTCTCACTAATCATTCTGATGCTTATCACCGCGTTTACCTCCCGTGCAACCCCGCTCATGTACAGATGTAGTAGCCACGGTGATATAACAAAAACTATGCGCAGCCCCAAATTCACTTCAAACCATTTACTCCTACCATTCCAAACCCTAACACAAGCTCTACTACTTACGCAAAAATTACCGCCTTTGATAACTTTTCCCTTATCCCATATATCTACAATGCCTTCCAGTCTACCATGCCACAAGCCTTCTCCACATCCATAAAAGCACCCCAAAATGTGCATCTTTACCTTCTGGCAAAAAAAAAAAATGTAAAATAAAATCTTGCATATCTTCTTCACCTCAAAAACTTGATCTACGCATCCTCTAGTTTTCCTTGACCAAGACCATATTAAATGCAAGATTTGAGAACTTCAGCAGCGCTAATTGCTTGTTGAACGTCATGGATATTGTTCCAAGCAGACATTTTGGTAATCGGTGCATAGCTAATGTAGCAAGGATTCTTTCTTCTATAGATCAACCTTCAAGAAGGACAATCTTTCATGAAGGCTGTTTCTTCGGCTATGTACCCAATAACCCGTATAGGGGTACTGCCTGCATAGTTATATAAATTTTATATACTTTACTAACACCCCATATGGACCAGAGTTCAGAACCAATCTGCTCGGAGCCAAATCTGTACAGGAAAGCTGGTCCACTATTTTACGACCACATCCATAATTTCTGATGTTCATATTTGTTGTGCCACTCGTAGATAGGACACCAACGTTTTTCTTTTCCCGTGCTCCTTTGGTGGAGGATAAGAATGTAGCCACCGTATCCCCATACCTGCCGTAAAATGCGTCTAAATTGGGAGACGCGAGGGGAGTGGGGATACCCCTTTCTTTGTTTTCCCCTGCGAAAAGTCAAGACATGCTTTGATGCCGGGTGGGGAGGAAGGTCATATATATTGTATATACACACATATATTTGTGTGTGTGTGTGTGTGTCTGTGTGTGTGTGCGTGATTCACCATGGTCTTCGATCACGTGTTCGACTCGTGGTCGACAGCTACTACCCTTCCGGAGGAGAGCTCAGAGCTCATATATGACCGACCTATGGGTAATGCTGTGACCTCACACGCACACATATCCCTAACTCTCCGCCCACGATAGTTGGAGTAACGAGTCGTAGTACAACAATGCTGAAATTATTTCAGCCAGGGGCGGGATTCGAACTCGGAACGCGCGCGCGTGTGCGTATGTGTGTGTGTGTGTGTGTGTGTGTGTGTGTGTGTGTGTGTGGGTGCGCGTATATATGATCCTATATGTCTGTATATGTGAAGAAACATCGCAATGGAACAAGGGTATCCTGTGACGTCAAAGTTTAGTGGAACCTAATCAAACAAGATCAAAGCACATTCTTCGTCTGGCGTCCTCTATCTCCTCTTCCTCCCCCTCCTCCCCCTCCTCCCCCTCCTCCCCCTCCTCCTCCTCATCCTCCTCCTCCTCATCCTCATCCTCATCCTCATCCTCATCCTCCTCATCCTCATCCTCCTCCTCCTCCTCCTCATCCTCTTCCTCCTCATCCTCATCCTCCTCATCCTCCTCCTCATCCTCATCCTCATCCTTCGCCTCCTCCTCCTCCTATACACCACATCTTCACTCTCCTCCTCCTCCCCTTTCTCCTCCATGCTTCCTCCCTTCCTCCTTCCTCTCCTCCTCCTCCTTCTCCTTCTCCCCCCCTCCTCCTCCTCCTCTCCATTTCATCACCTTCACCCTTCTGCCTCCACTTCCCTATTATTTCCATTCCTACTCCTATTCCTCATAATCCTTCTGTTGCTGGTCAGTCTCCTCTTCATTTTCGTTTTTCTCTTCCCTTTCTTATTCTTCTTTCTGTTCCTCTTTTTTTTTCTTTTTCTTTGATATTTTCTTCATCTTCCTCTTTCCATCTCATGCCACTTCATATTCCTCCTGTCCTTCCTTCTTCTGTGTCCTCATCCTCTCCTCTTAGTCTCCCTCCTCACCAACCAGTCCTTCTTCTCTTGTCCTTTCTCTTTCTACACTTTTCTTTCTCGATTTAAAGACCGAGTCAGACTGGTCTCAGTGATGTGGTTTCCTTCTCCTGGAGGGAGATGACTCGGGCGACTTGGAGGGTGGATTGCTGGGTGGACGGGTGGCATGAACAGTGTGGGTGGAGAAGGAATAGGAGGGTGAAAGAGAACAGGATACACACACACACACACACACACACACACACACACACACACACACACACACACACACACACACACACACACACACACACACACACACACACACACACACACACACACACACACACACACACACACACACACACACATATATATATATATATATATATATATATATATATATATATATACGTGTATATGTGTGTGTGTATTATGTACATATATCAAGTGCTTTTTCCTCCTTACAAGGGAGGTAGAGAGTCAAGTCAAGTACCCGCTTCCACCCATTTTAGTCCCACCCATTCCACTCCCATCCACCACCCTTTCCTCCTTTTCATCTTAGTTCCTCAAGGATGACGGGTCATCCCTGTATCCCGACCACTCCCCTGGTTCAGAAGCAATGGAGCAAGACACAGCACACACACAGTAACTCCGCTTCACTTAATCGGCGACCCTCACCCCTCTTCGTCCCCTCATGCAGAAAAAGAAAAGATGGGGAGAAACCCCTTTCGAGCTGTGTCAAAATATCATTCATACATAACCATTCCCTACGCCGCCCCAGCCCGTGCCCACTCCCTTCCTTGCTCAACAGACATTCCCCTCTTGCTCAACGCCCCTTTCGCCCCCATCCATCTCATCCTCGGTCGTCCCCATAAGTTCACCCCTCCACGTCTGCCTTCCACACCTCTTTTACTAATCTTTCTTCATTTATTCTTTCCATGTGTTCAAATCATTCCAATATTCTTCCATCAACCCTATCTCCCATCTCCTTTTCCACCCCCACTCTCCTCCTCACCTCTTTGTTTCTTACTCTATCCAAACTTGTAACCCCTACCATACTTCTCAGACATTTCATCTCAAACACGCTTCAACATTTCCTCTCTATCTTAAATTCCAAGTCTTTTCCCCATACAATGCGTCGGCACAATTACCCCTTGATATAATTTCCTCTTTGCATCCATTCGCAAATGCTTATGTCTCATAACACTTTTTAATCCCCCAAGTCATTTACTTGCTTCTCTCTTTCTCCAATTTACCTCCACCACTCTAGCCTTTTTTGCCACATCCAGGCCAAAATACCTAGAGCTATCCACTTCCTACAACCTCTCTCCTTGACTTAGTTCCAACTCGCTGCCATCCTCTCCCTTTGTACATCTCATCACCTTCCCAAACTCCGTCACTAACTCCCTTAATCCCCCTCTAACCCTGACACAAGTGCAGTGTCGTCAGCAAACAACAACTGGCTCACCTCCCACTTTTCTCCATTTTCTTTAACCATTTCCAGTCCCGTGCCCGTTATCCTCGCATTTACCTCCCGCACCACCCTATCCATGTACATACTGAACAATCATAGCGACATGGCATATATTTGACGCAGCCTCATCTTTACCTTTGACCATTCACTCTCTCCATTTCCAGTTCAAATATAGGCTCTATTACTCTCGTAAAAACTCTTGACTGCACTTAACAGCTTTCCCCTAATCCCATATATCTCCAAAACCTTCCACAATGCTTTCCTGTCTACCCTGTTAAAAATATTTTCCAAATCCATTAAGGATAAAAAAAATTATCCTTACCTTTTCCTAAAGTTTTCTCACAAAAATTTGATCCATGCAACTTCTACCTTTCCCAAACGGCTCTCTACTTCTATATCTGAAATGTAAAATTTACACTCCTTGTATAAAGCCAGTTCTGATTTACGAATATGAGACTTAGAAATTGACAGTCAATGAATTCAAAGCCAAGAAGTGTTCAGAGGAGAATGAAAAGATAATACTAGGAATAACGCAGAAAGACAGAAAGATGTCAAATTGGATGAGAAACTAGACTGGAGTGAAATTGTAGAGGCGAGAAGGGAACAGAAGTAGAACTGGGCAGGGAAGGTAACCAAAAATGAGGATAGAGATGGAGCAGATGTATTACCGACTGGGCGCCGCTAGATGGGAATCGTGGAAGAGGAAGACCAAATAAAAGGTAGGAAGACGAATTAGAGAAAATTGTAGGAATAACGTGGCAGAAGTTGTAGTAGTGTTACTCGTGCAAGTGTTTGAAAGAGACCTTTGTTCAGTTGTGGACTACAAATTGCTGATATAATATATATATATATATATATATATATATTATATATATATATTATATATATATATTATATATATATTATATATATTATATATATTATATATATTATATATATTATATATATTATATATATTATATATATATATATATATATATATGTAAGTATGCATGTCAACAAAGAACTTGTCCCAAGGAAAACAATAGCTGTATCTTGTATGCTTTTGCATGCAGAATCCAAAAATAATGTCCAACTTTTTCCATCATCCACAGTTTTTTTTTCACGGTATTTTGCATTGCATGTGTTACGTGGGATAAATTTCAATCAAGCGGTTGGCAACACTGAGTTTGGCAATACTGCGTGAGATTGTTATGCACTTTCAGCCAATCTGTTCTTCAAGTGAACCACATTTATTGAGTCAGGGAGATCTGAATGATCTTGTACGGGATTTAAACTTATCAAAAAAGCAATCTGAACTTGCTTTCAGGTAAAAGGGTTGGAGTCTTCTCCATAAAGAATCCAAAGTTGATTTTTTTATCGTAAGCAACATTGTGATTTTGAACAGTTTTTCTCACTTGAGGATGATGTAGTGTTTTGCAATGATGTATATTCTGTTATGGAGGAACTTAACCATAAATATGACAGGAATCAGTGGCGCTTGTTTATTGACTCTTCAAAAGTGAGCATGAAAGTGGTTTTGCTCCACAATGGAAACTAGTTTCCTTCTGTTCCTCTGGTCCATGCAGCTAACATGAAGGAAACATATGAGTATGAAGCTTCTATTGCAAAAGAAAAAAAAATAAGTATGAAGAACGTAAATGGAATATCTGTGACCTAAACGTTGTGGCAATTTTACTTGGAATGCAGCTGGGTTACACAAAGTTTTGTCACTTTCTCTGTGAGTGGGACAGTCGGGATAAGAAAAATCATTATGAAAAGAATGTATGAACGAAACTATCTCTGAGGCCAGAATAAAAGAATGTTGTAAATCCTCCTCTTGCTGATTCAGAGAAAATCTATCTGCCTCCTTTGCATATTAAGCTAGGGATGACAAAATATTTTGTTACAGGTATGGATAGAACTGACAAGGGATTCACATACTTGAAAAATAAGTTTCCTAGAGTAAGTAACGCAAAAATCAAAGAAGATATTTTTGTTGGACCACAAATTAGGGAGCTGATGAGAGACCCGAATTTTGATGAAGAGCTAAAAGATCTTGAAAAAGTTGCATGGCTGTCATTTAAGAAAGTTTGCGCAGAGTTTTTCGGGAATGACAAAGCAAATAACTATTCTAAAATGGTAAAAGAGCTAATGACATCCTACAAGGCCTTGTGATGCAATATGAGTCTAAAAATCCACTTTTTAGACTCACTTGATCCTTTTACCTGCAAATCTTGGTGCCGTCAGTGACGAGCACGGTGAGAGGTTTCACCCGGACATTCTGAACATGGAAACCCGGTATCAAGGGAAGTGGAGCTCTTCATTGTTGGCTGATTACTATTGGGCACTAAAAATGGATCTCCCAGAAGCAAAATACACTCGAAATCATACATTTCTATAATTAAAATATAAATTTCATTTAGATATCAGCCTCATTTATTAGTTATAAATGTTTAAATTTTAATATTCTGTCACAGAAAAAATATGCCTGATAGGAAAAAATTTAAAACGTATTTGAAATCAGCAAAAAATATATATCAAATTCACCTCCTTTTGCTTGTGGGACAGGTATTATCTTCATAAATTTTGTCGACCAGTATAATCGGTTTATTGAGTTAACAGTGATAAATACGCTGACGATACAATTTGTGTAAATTTTAGAACCAGTCTAATTTAGGTACATAATGTGTGTGTGTGTGTGTGTGTGTGTGTGTGTGTGTGTGTGTGTGTGTGTGTGTGTGTGTGTGTGTGTGTGTGTGTGAGTGTGAGTGTATGTGTGCGCGTGCGTGTGTGCGTGCGTGCATGTGTATGTGTGTGTGTGTGTGTGTGTGTGTGTGTGTGTGTGTGTGTGTTCGTGCGTGCGTGTGTGTGTGTGTATGTACGTACGTATGTGTGTATAGGTATTTGTCCATATGTATATTTGTGTGTATATGTGAGTCACCATGATTCGCCATGGTCTCTGGATCACGTGTTGGACTCGTGATCGACATCTATTTCCCTCCAGAAGAGAGCTCAGAGCTCGTATATGACCGATCAATGGGTAATGCTGTGACCTTACACGCACACATGCCCCCAACTCCCCGCCCACGAGAGCTGGAGTAACAACCCGCAGCGCATAGATACTGAGATTATTTTAGCCCTGGGTGTCTGTGTGTATGTGTGTTGAGAGATTGATGAAGAAGAAGAGAAAGACAACGAAGAGAATGGAAGGAAGTATGAAAATAAGAAACGGTGAGTTAGAGTGAGTGAATGAACGAGTGAAAAGCCCAGAAGGGAGTGATAGATTGCAACATCCATTAAAAAGACGACGGTGTTTTCCCTTACGAACAAGCTGACATGATTTTCAGTCCAATTACTTCATTTTTTGCTTTCCCTTTCTTTGTCTATTTTTTTTTTTTTTTTCTCGATACTTCTCGTATCTGTTTCCTTGTTTCTTTTTGTTGGGTTTCCTATTTTCTGGAATTCGTGGCGTCTTCTCAGATATTATAAAGATTTATGTAGTTTGTGTTAACTCCTTGCGGCTCTGAATCACACGGCATTTTACAATTAGAGATTCGTCTTCACACATAAATTAGTAATGATTCATTTGCAATTTTTGCTTTCTCTCATTCCCACCTTCCCCCACGATTCCTTATCTTGTATTTCCCTTTGGTTTCCCGCTGCCAAAACTTTATTGTTCATTCCAGAGTTTGAGTAAAGTCCACTTGGTATGTTCATCAGGTAGTAAGAAAAAGACTAAAAGAAGTGAAAACTCTCTCATCGAAAAGAAACTGAACAAGTGCCTTCCCGTCTACTCTCTCGGCTTCAATCCCCACACATCTCGTTACATCAAGAGTTCCTTGAATTTTCGTTTCAATGTTGATACAAACGTTACGCCATCGTATTGATTTCATCAAAACCCAAACACACATTGTCGTAAGAAACATTAAATAGACTTTTGTAACTACACTAGGTTGTTATAACGTATAAAGTTATAAGTACACGTTGGCCAGGATGGTAGAATGAAGGGTGGTCGATGAGCACAGTAGTGATATACAAAATGATGATTAGTAGAGTTCTGGACGTAAATGTTTTCAGGAAAGGGTGGAGGGGATTATCAGATCATTATTTAGTAGAATGATCTCTCCATTTCTATCTTTCAAAAATATAAGTTGCTTTCTCCCTAAAGTCAGTCTGCGCTAGGCCCCATTAATATTTTTATCTTTCCGAATAGTTTCCACTATTCTATCCATGTTTCTCTTTCTGTTCTCTGATCACCAACCTTTTGTTGATAAGATTGTTTAGTTCTACTCTATTTCATCTCTTCTCCTTTTAATCTGACTAGTCCTACTTTTAATTAGGTCGCTTGTAGCTTTGGAGTATTTGTTTTCTCTGGTAATTTTTGGACTTCTACTCTCTGCCGATTCCCTAATGATTTTCACTATATTCAAATTTATACCTTCAACGGTGACCTCGTTATTTCTTAGAGCTTCGAATTTGTTTTTAATTCCTAACTGATATTCCCTCTTGTTCTTGTTATCCTTAACCTTCGCAAGGCTTGTTTTCTTTTTTAAAACTAGATTATTTCTTTCTGCTCTGAAATTGAACTTGGTTGTGCAACCTACCATTTTATGGTCACTACTAATGTTTACTTTATTTAGGACTCTAACATTGCTAATATTAAGTCTATTTCGTTCTTTGATGTTCCATTTGGATTTCACCAGGTCCATTTACGACCGACACTCTTTTGGAAGAAAATTTTCATTATTTTCATGTTATAGATATCTGCAAAACTGACCAAAATCTCGCCTCTGTCATTTCTTTCACCTACTCCAAAATTCCCAATGCACGAATCGTCTCCCATATTTTTCCCAACTGCAGCATTAAAGTCGCCTATTACTAGCGTGTATTTACTTTTTCTTTAATCCAGTACTTGAATTAAATCATCATAGAAGGGCTCAATTTCATCGTCTGAACTCTGTGAAGTTGGTACATAAACCTGAATTAATTTTAGAGCGTATCTTTTTCACAGCTTTATCACAATCCAATCTACCTATCTGATAAACTACTGAACTTCACTAAGTTACCAGCAACCTCTCGATTTATCAAAAATCCTACTCCACTAGACCTTTGTTTTTCCTTACCTCTATAGAACAGGTGGTGACTATCATGTAACCATATATATACGTATATATATATATATATATATATATATATATATATATATATATATATATATATATATATATATAATATACTGAGAGCTTTTTCCCCCTTATAAGGGAAGTAGCCAAGTCAGAGGCATGTACCTCTTCCCACCCATTTCACTCCTACCTCTCCCATCTCCGCTCCGCATGGATGATAGGTTATCCCTGCATCCGCCAATTGCCCTGGGTCAAACGCAATGCAGCAAGACACAGTGCGTCCACAGCAAGGCCGCTTCACTTTATCAGCGAACCCCTTCTCCGCGTCCTCATGCAGGAAGAGAGAAGACGGAGAGAAATCCCTTCAAGCTGCGTCAAAATATCACGCTCGAGCACCCCCTATCCCCAATACCCATCCCTCCCTTCCCGGCATAACAGCACCATCCATATACAGTCATTCTCCACTCATTCCTATACAAATACATACAAGTATGCATATATATATATATATAAAGGTATGTATGTGTATGTATATATTAATTGATTTATTGATGTATTTATTTATCATATTGGGAGATTATTTTCATGTACTTCAAAAATCTTGAATGCACTGAGGTGCCCTCCCCCTCTCTGCCCCTTGCAGCTAACAACACGCTTTTTCGCTCCATAGCTTAGATCATGACGAGTGACGACTTTTGGCCCGAAGGAAAAAAAATCTGTGGAGCTGCCTCTCAGCCAGGCACGCTCTAAGCCAAGGAGCTACCTCCTGGGCCAACATCGCACGATTCGCGGCTGTCCCACGATATAACAAGGTGGTGGATGCGTATGCTCCCCTTGAGACTGTTGGGCAATAAACTCGGGTCCTAGCCTCTCCTTGTTGAGCTCCGTGGTGGGTGAGGGCATGGGAAAGTGAATCATGTCTATGTACGTGGCATTCAGGGTAACATTCTTTATCTTTCTGCAGTAGCAATGCCTAATATTACACTTGGAGATATAAAAAAAAGATGATAAAAGTTGTTAGGAAATAACTTTTGTTCCAGTGGTATAATGAAAAGTAATTTGACGGAGTCATTCAAGCGTTCAGCGTCTTATGATATAAAAATTTCATAAGCCCAGATGTTTTATTAACAGTAACACTTCATTCATCCTCCATCAACTCCGGTGATTGTTCTTATAGATTTGTTGCGACTCTCGCCAAGCGATTTTATTCGATCGGGGGACACCTTGCCCTCAACTCCCGCCGAAAGTGTGCAACGGAGATTAGTGAGAGGATAAGTGCTACTCGGCACTGAAAGGGCTATAACCTAATTTTTTAGATTGCTAGAGCCTTTTATCGGTTAACAGGAGTTTCGGTACTTTTTTATTTTTATTTTATAACTATCCCAGACGACTTTACCCAGTTGCTGTGTCTACCTCCCGCTACTTCCGGATTTGCTCTCCTGGGAGAGACCGAAGACGGACGCCCGCGCGAATGGGTCCCGCGAGAGGGACGTCAGAGAGGGGATCTCTCTGCCGCTCATCTTCAAATCCGTCAACTTTCATTTGGAGGTGCAGTCCCGAAGGCCTGACACTCGGTCCCCACTCTTGAACACAAGGAGAGCTGACAGCAGGTGGCTACTCCCCTCGTACTACTTTTAGCCGATGGAACAGAAGCAGTCTGAAACTAATGCAACGGAGATTGAGTCCAACGTTTCTTCTCAGGCAGATCTGTGAAAAGACCCAAGGATCGATGCCGGCTGCTGTGGGGTTGCGAATTTTGAGCCGGTGAAACTCAAGGCAACATTTTTTTTTTTTTTTTTTTTTTGGGGGGGGGTGAAGGAGCATTGCCAGATGATTTATTATATTCGAATTAATTTGTTTTCCTTTTAGGCTACCTCCCTTGTAAGGGGGAAAAAGCCTTGGTATATGTCTGTATGTATGTATAATTTGTTTTCCATCCCCTGTCGTCCTCTGGACCTCTTTCTTGGCTTCACCATTGCTACCGCTGTCACCATCACCGCAGCCAACGCGATCACCACCACGACCGTCACAACCGCCACCACCACCGCGACCGCATTCGCTACCATTACCGCAACCGCAACCGCGACCGCCACCATCACCATCACTGCTCTCCATCGTCACCAAAACCGCCTTTTCCACCACCACCACCGCCTCGCCTCTCCACCACCCTTCTTTACCCTCACCAACGCTCCATCCATCACCACCAGTCCAATGCTCCACCTTCCCACTTCATACTCACCAACGTTCCTTCCTCCACCATTATCGTCTCCATAGACAAGTACTCCATCTCCTTAACCTCCTCCACCACCAACATTCACCATAACCACCACCATCTTCACCACTTCCACCACTTCCATCAACACCATACACCACCACAGCCACAAATACAAACATCACCAGCACCACACCCATCACCTTCACCACCACCACCACCTTCATTTCTACCACCACTAGCAACACCACTAACAATCCCACAGCTACCACCAACACAACAACCACCACAATTAGTACCACAATCAGCACTATAAGCACAACCACCATGCCCCACCAAAACACCAAGCACCACCTCCACCACTTACACCACCATAATCATCACCAACACGATCACCAGCACAAACATTGCTACCAACGCCAACACCTCTACTACCAACAAGAACACATAAACAATAATAACAGCAGCAGCATCAACAACAACGTTATTAGCTGCAACAACAACACCCACCACCTAACACACGACACACACACACACATTCGCACACACACACACACACACACTCGCGCGCACACACACACACACACACACACACACACACACACACACACACACACACACACACACACGCACACACACACACACACACACACACACACACACACACACACACACACACACACACACACACACACACTCGCACACACACACACTCGCACACACACACTCGCACACACACACACTCGCACACACACACACACACACACACACACACACACACACACACACACACACACACACACACACACACACACACACACACACACACACACACACACACACACGCACACACACACACGCACACACACGCACACACGCACACACGCACACGCACACACGCACACACACACACACACACACACACACACACACACACACACACACACACACACACACACACACACACACACACACACACACGACTCGATGACGCAGTGGTAGCGTTCTGAACTGCTTCTACAGTGGTCCGAATTTGAATCCTACACATTGCTGAAATAATTTCAGTATTGTTACACTGCGACTCGTTACTCCAACTCTCGTGGCCGGGGAGTTGGGTATGTGTGTGTGTCTTAGGTCACAGCTCAGTACCCACAGATCGGTCATATATGAGCTCTGAGCTCACTTCCGGGAGGGTAATACTGTAGTTGTCGATCATGAGCCCAACAAGTGATCCAAGACCATGGCGAATCACACACACACACACACACACACACACACACACACACACACACACACACACACACACACACACACACACACACACACACGCACACACACACACACACACATATATATATATATACATATATATATATATATATATACATATATATATATATATACATATATACACATGCACACATATGCACATTCATGCACACATACACACATATACACACGCGCGCGCACCTACATGCATATACGTATGTACACACATACATAAATACATATACACATACACACACACACATATACACACTCATACACACACACGCGCGTGCGCGCGCGCACCTACATACATATATGTATATATACACATACATAAATACATATACACATACACACATATACACAAACATACACACACACATGCATACATACATACACACACATGCATACACACGCACACACACACATGCATACATACACACGCACACACATATGCATACGTACATACATATATGTAGATAGATATGTATATAAGTATATACAATTTAATATACGTGCAAACAAACGAACGAACATATAAATGAATGGGTATATGAATGAATGAATAAGTAAAATGAGCAACTGAATAAATTAATGAAATAGAATTCAATAAGATAGAATAGTCAGTTATCGCCACATTCCCTACCTCTACCACCATCAACCCCTACCACTTTGCCGTCGTCTTCTCTTCGTCCTTCCACCACCATTCTTCTACCCATCAATCCCATCCACGCCTTCAACTCCACCCACGCCTTCTTTTCTTGCAAATATTTCTCTGTTTCACCCACCACCCTTCATGCATTTTACCTTTTCTCATTCTTTGCCATTCATTCCCTCCATTCTTTTTCCTTCTTGATCCGCGTCAGCGTCGTCGGCCGAGAAGATTCCCCGCTTCAGGCATTTTACCAGCGACCTTTTCGTTCGTCTTTGTTTTTTCCTCTTCTCTTCCGTTTCTTCCCTGTCTGTTTTGTTTTACTCTCCTCGTTTTCTCTTGGCCGGTTTCTATCCGCCCACGCTCTTGGCGATTTTTTTTTCTTCTTCTATCTCCTATCCTAAAGTTATGCGTACTTGAGCAGCCATGTTTAAGACCACCTCGTTATAATGTGCCGGCCATCCTCTTGGAGGTTTGTTTACCTTGGCCGCAGTCTGGCGCGGAAAATGTCTACACATAAACACCCGCAAAGTCTCTAGCAAGGGTCCTTTCGTCCAAGCTTGCAATCGAAGGCTATTTTTCATCCTGCCTGCAGGCTCAACTTCAGAAAGCTCTCTTGTCTCGAAATGGAATTCTTTTCGAGTTCCCATTTCTCTCTGTGATGCTGCTGCTCTACCCGAAAAAAGGTAGAAACGCTGATGTTGCGGTAGACCCGGGGGGGGGTGGAAGAAAAGAAGAAAACGAAATGTCAGTGCTGATAGCATTGCCCTTTTCTATTAAAATCATCCAGAAAAACGGACTTATCGCCGATGTGATCAACTGTAATGCTGTCGGAAGTTTCCTCTGTATGACGTAAGAACTGCTTAAGTTTTATAATGTTGATAGGGACTTTAAGAAACATTCTTACGAACGTCACGCAGCATTCTTTTATGTTTAGAAAACACTCAAAAAAAAGTTTGTCTCTTTTAGCTTCTAATTGCCCATTTGTTCATTTACCACCTCTTCGACGCATTATTCTCGTCAAGGATAGAACCGCTACATATCCGAGACGAAATACAATTTCAAAGTCCATATAAGTAGACACCTGATCTTCAATATGTCGTCTCCATTTTGTCTTCGTGGACCAAAAATGTCCTACAGGTTTGCTCTACAGTTGTATTCCGTTGCATATAACACGTTTCCTATTAAGCGATAATATATTAATCCTTCCACGTGCTCTCCCAGGGCTTCCTTCTATGAGTCCATAGCTTCCACATCCAGTGCTGTCTTTGACATGATTTGCTGTGACATAAGCATTTCATGAAGCGGCTTCCCACTCAACAAAGCATACCATCTCCACGTGCTCTGTCTTTCTTGATTCGATGTGCCAGACAAATCACGCGTTTATTTTCCTCTCGGCGGGAGGTGCCATCTCAACTTGACCTGCGTTTCCCAAATAAAAAGAAAAGTGTCTCACGTATGACCCATGCCATTCTCATAAGAAATGTACTTGTGTCACATAAGAGTTTCCTCATACGTGATGAGCTATTCCTTTCACATGCAGCGTGATGTGTTTACCACGGCGAGCTTTGTCGTCCTTACGGGCCGGGGCTTCCGTGTAGATAGTTGGCCACACCATACTGACAGGATCTGTACACGTCCCTTCCACCGAGCCTCTGGTCTGCGGTGATGTACCGTTTGAAAAGAATAATCAAACGTTAGACAGCTGCGTAGCACCCGCGAAAGTGCTTCGGAGTAGTGAAGTATTAATCGAGATAGTTTCTTGTCATTACAGTGACGTCTCCTAAACCAAATAAAAATCTTCTGTCATTCCCCGTCATGGAATCGGTAGAGTATGCCAATATATCTAAGGTGTGTATGTCGTTCTGCCATTGCAACGCGCTATGCCTAAGAAATGTTGGCGTCAAGTCTCAAAAGGGAGCGGAATTTTTGTGCGGACAAAGTCAATAAGGTTGATTAACGATTGATACATCGTCCTTCCGCATGTTTGCGAAAACTTCCTCTGTGTGTGTGTGTATCGCAGCCACTTCCGTTTTCTTTCTAACCCCTTCCACCATAACACCAAACATCTCATCCCCCTCTTTTCCTTTCCCTGGTACCCCGCCCGCCTGTGAGCACCACTTCATCTCTTTTCTTCATCTTCACTCCCTTTGTGTCCTTCATTTCCATCCCTCCATTGTCTCCATTCAAATCTTCCCCTTTCCTCTCACCTCTCCTCGTCACCGTCTCACTCTTCCTTTTTCCCTCCCTTCCCCCAATCCCCCTCCTCCTACTCCCACCCTCCTCCTTCGCCCGCCCAGCAGGTAGTGCAGGATGGCTTCAAGAGGGAGTACGGAGGCAATATACGATCTCAAGTCCCGACACCAATGTTTGAAGACCTTCCCGCGATGATAAATCGTTTTATCGATATTGCGTGTCGAGACCTAACGACGGTTATATTCGCTGCGGGTGTGGTGGGGTGGGGGGTGGTGAGGAGGGAGGGAGGCGGGGGAGGGGGGGGCATGCGCGCAACGCGGGAGGCGATATTGTGGTCCATTGGTCGACGTCCGCTTCCATCTCCCGCTCCTCACCCGTCCATCCGCTCATCCGCCTTCCCGCTGCTGCCACGAAGAGAAAATCGTCGACCATGATCCGTCGATACACCTTTCCTGTCGAGTCGACTGGGATACTTACCGTAGCGCCTGTCAAAAGTCAATGATCGTTTATGTGATGGAGATCCCAAATAAAAAGATAAGTGAAGAGTTGTATCTCGGGGAACGTAGGCGTTCCCTATCGGATACTGACGTGTCCCTTACTATAAGCTGGGTGGGCGGACGGGGCCGAGGGGCCGTGCAGCCCTCTTATGAAAATCGATTATCGCATATCGTAAATCAGGAAGCCATTCAGTCGGGTCATAGGCAGACAACTTGCATATGCTAAACACGCACGAACTCACACACGTAAACATGGACACGCGAGCGCGCACACACACACACACACACACACACACACACACGCACGCACACGCCTCCTGGCTAGTACAGTGGTAGCGCGATGGCCTCGTATACACGAGATAAGCAGATCGAGCCCCGCCCGGGCCCGTGAACTCAAGCTGTTTACTCGGGAAGGTCACTGCTGGGGAGGCTGGGCACAACGGTAAGGGGTTGAGGCTTGCCTCGGCCGACTTTCTGAGGAGTCTTTGAGGAGAGTGATATCGGAACTGAAACCCAGCAAACTTTAATTTTAACAACTTTAACATGCGTACACACACACACGCACGCACACACACACACACACACACACACACACACACACACACACACACACACACACACACACACACACACACACACACACACGCACACACACACACACGCGCGCGCGCACGCACGCGCACCTCTACGATGCAGTAGTACCGCTCTAAACCACTAATTTAGCGATCCAAGTTCGAGTCCTACCCAGGGCTGAAAATTTCAGCATCGCTGCACCGCGAGCCGGCTCTCCTATTCTTGTGGGGAAGAAGTGTGTGTGTGTGTGTGTGTGTGTGTGTGTGTGTGTGTGTGTGTGTGTGTGTGTGTGTGTGTGTGTGTGTGTGTGTGTGTGTGTGTGTGTGCGAGCGCGTGAGTGATTGTGTTTGTGTACCTAATTGTAGTGTACAGAAAAATAGCAACGCTCGTTAGGTCCCATTTACTAATCTCCAATCTATCATACCTAGCCTCAAATTAATTTATAATTGCAACTTAATCTATATCCTTGATTTCCAATTATCATATTTAGATTTTAATTCATGTATTGTGTGTGTGTGTGTGTGTGTGTGTGTGTGTGTGTGTGTGTGTGTGTGTGTGTGTGTGTGTGTGTGTGTGTGTGTGTGTGTGTGTGTGCGCGCGCGCTAGGTCACAGCATTATCCAAAGATCGCCTACGCGCACGCACGCGCACACACACGTATACACACGCACGCACGCACGCACACACGCACACGCACACACACACACATACACATATATATATATATATATATATATATATATATATATATATACACGTACACACACAGATACCCACACGCACGCACACACGCGCGCGCGCACACACACACACACACACACACACACACACACACACACACACACACACACACACACACACACACGAGGATGGAAACTATATTATACTCGTAGGAGTTGAAACAGACAGGAATTGGTGGAAGAAGTAAAGAGAATCCAGAAAAACAGGATAAAGTGGAGGAAGAACTAGTGAATGTAGCAGAAATAAATAATCTCTTATCATGCATGTGGTGCTTTAAGATAAAATCAATTGCAATGGTATCATACCGGAAAGAAGAGCAGATTACTTCATGAATAGCAAGGAAGTACAAACTACATAACGGCAGAAAAATGACCTTAACTATCATGGAGAGAGACTTCAATGTATCGGAGATGAGTATTTAGGTTAGGTAAATACGAAGAGGGGTAGGAAGCCCCTCAGAAAAACGAATTCAGGACACAAGAAAATGCAAATGAGGTTATTGATAGGACATGAAGTCCAGTGCGAAAGAAGAAACTTGACTAGTAAGACACAGAGTGCGGGGTGATCTAATAGAGGTGTTCAAATGGATCAAAGGCTTTAACAAGGGTGATACAAACAAGGTCATCATATTAAAACAACAGGGTAGAACTCGCAGTAATTGATTTAGACTAGACAAATTTAGATTTAGGAAGGAAATAGGCAAGAATTGGTTTACTAATAGGAAGGTCAACGAATGGAATAGACTTAGTAACCATGTAGTGAGCGCTGAAACTATCAGTTGTTTTAAGAAAAGGTTAGACAACTTTATGGATGGGGATGACAGGTGGTGATGGATATGGAGCTGCCTAGTGTAGGCCTTATGGTCTCTTACAGTCTCTTTCATTCTTATGTTCTTATATAAAAGATAAGGAGAGATGTCATTTAGGAAGAACGAACAAAAACAAGGGAACTTTTCAGTGAAACCACAAAAATGAACAAGAACGTAGCAAGAAAAAAAAATCTCCAGAGTTTTAAATGAAGTGAAGTGACGAAAAAGGAACGAACCAGTAGAGAAAAAAATAAAGAAACATAAAAAGTATAGATAACACTGCAGATAGTTTATCATCGGCCAGGGTATTAAACGACACACATTACGCTTAAAAGCGACCATACTACGAATTAATATTCATCTTTCATTGGTGAAATGAGAAATGTAATCATGCCAGTGTAAACAAGAACATACTTTAGATAACCATGATGGTGAATGAAGGTAAGGATTTAATAATACATCTGATAATCATAACGAGGAAGAAAGAGAAAAGAAAATTGATGTTAGCTTATGTTCCCCTCGTGACAAGATTTTGGAGAAAAAAAAACGAAAAAGAGTGAACATAGTTACAATATAACAGTGGTGGTTAACGAACTATAATGAGAGAAATTGGGAGGAGGGCTAAGAGATTAGGATGGAAGATTATTGGTTTAGTACTCTGTTGAATATTACGATGGATAACACCCAATGGGTCAAAGGTATGATAAGAACAAGAGGAGATGGCATACATACGAGTTTGGACATACGGTTAATACCATCTTATATTATCAGTTCTAAAGTACATATACCCCATAGAAAATGTAATCATGTGACATTTGAATTAATTTCATCATGAAAGAGATTCAGTTTTTGGAAAGCCAAAACTTCTGGTTTGTTCATGGCTTTAGGTAGATTGGAAGGAATTCTTTAAAACAAGAGAAATAGAAACTGATATTTTTTCTAATCAATTGCAACCCTGATGTGGAAAAACATGTTTGAAGGGTTGATGGGAAATTTAGATTCTTAAGTAGATTGGAAGGACTTCACGAAAACATACAAGATGGAAAATAAGTGAGAAATCTTTATAACATGTTACAATTAGGATATGGAAAAACGTGTTTGAGAGGTTGATGGGAAATTTGAATAAAATAGTGCGTCCGTGTGTGTGTGTGTGTGTGTGTGTGTGTGTGTGTGTGTGTGTGTGTGTGTGTGTGTGTGTGTGTGTGTGTGTGTGTGTGTGTGTGTGTGTGTGTGTGTGTGCGTGCGTGTGTGCGCGTGTGTGTGTGTGTGTGTGTGTGTGTGTGCGTGCGTGTGTGCGTGCGTGTGTGTGTGTATGTGCGTGTGTGCGTGCGTGTGTGTGCGCGCGCGCGCGCGCGAATCTATTAAATAGATTGGAAGGACTTCACGAAAATAAAAAAGGTGGAAATAAATGGGAAATTTTTCTTAGCTTGTTACAACTAGGATGTGGAAAAACGTGTCCAGGGCTGACGATAAAGACTGAACAAAACACTTTGTTCGTTTGCGACTGTATGGGTTGATGTAATTTTCCATAGATAGTTAACCCGGCTATAATCTGTTTCACCCAAGGGTACTACGCCCACGAATTTGTGAAGGAATTTATAACTTTGTGGTAGTGTACAAATAACAAATTCGTTTAAACATCCAAATACTCACATTTGATATTTACACCTTATTCCAACTCTTCCATTCCATTTTCAATATGACATAGCGTTCTGCTGCCATCATACGAATTCCAGTTTGGAGTACTTTTCGATGAAGCTGACTGTACTCTTTTGGGCTTCTTCAGAAACCACCATTTTATCCCATAAGATCTTGAACCTGTATCAACATACAATCTATGGGTCCTGACGTCTGTATCGTTGCGCCTTCAGACAATACCAGAGTTGTTGCACAACTTTCCTGCACACAAAACGAATGATATTATACGTTCTATACAATACTGTATAAACCTTGGATTTCACATCCTACGCACGGTGTTGACGATTCGTAGATATAAATAAAAAGGAAAGGGAAATACTCTCCTTTCCAACGCCATGCCTTTTACGTATCTCTGCGAACGATGTTCATATTTCAACACAACTTTTGTAAAAAAAAAAAAAAATTGTATTTGTTTATCCTCTGCACGTGCCGAACTTGGCTAAACTCAAAAAACACCAAAACAACGAGCTCCAATTTTCTCCTTATCTACTAAATATATATATATATATAGATATATATATATATAAATGTCTATACGTATATATGTATATGTCTATACGTATATATGTATATGTCTATACGTATATATGTATATGTCTATACGTATATATGTATATGTCTATACGTATATATGTACATGTCTATACGTATATATGTACATGTCTATACGTATATATGTACATGTCTATACGTATATATGTATATGTCTATACGTATATATGTATATGTCTATACGTATATATGTATATGTCTATACGTATATATGTATATGTCTATACGTATATATGTACATGTCTATACGTATATATGTACATGTCTATACGTATTGTATATGTCTATACGTATATATGTATATGTCTATACGTATATATCGCTCAGTCACTTCAACAATGACATAACTCAAAAATCGAAGATTTTGAGTTATTTATACCACTGAATTTGCCATTTTCTATGTTTATTTGTGGTAAGAACGCCATAACTCTAGTAGCAAACCTGGCCGCTAGATGTCGCTCAAGGCAATAACGTCATAATTCCAAATCTATTTTTCAAATAGGCACAAAGCATGTTTATAATAAATGTATTTTTTAATATGAGATGTCATGTACTACATTTAATCATGAAATAAAAATTCATTGCTAAATACCTCGTTTAAAAGTTCCATGGGAGACTGTATTACATAATTAAAAGTTTATTTTGCTTCTCCTGAAAAGTAGCATTTTTTGAGTTATGTCAGTGTTAAAATGAATGGGCGATATGTATATGTCTATACGAATATATGTATATGTCTATACGTATATATGTATATACGTACATATGTATATGTATATACGTATATATATGTATACACGTATATATGTATATGTATATACGTATATGTATATGTATATACGCATATATGTATATACGTATGTATATGTATATGTATATACGTATATATGTATAGAAGTATATATGTATATGTATAGAAGTATATATGTATATGTATATACGTATGTATATGTATATACGTATATGTATATGCATATACGTATATATGTATATGTATAAACGTATGTATGTATAGAAGTATATATGTATATGTATAGAAGTATATATGTATATGTATATACGTATGTATATGTATATACGTATATGTATATGCATATACGTATATATGTATATGCATATACGTATATATGTATGCATATGCATTTACGTATATATGCATGCATATGCATATACGTATATATGTATGCATATGCATATACGTATATATGTATGCCTATGCATATACGTATATATGTATATATGTATATGTATATATGTAAATGTATACGTATAATATGTATATATATATATATTGTATATGTATATACGTATATGTATATACGTATATGTATATACGTATATGTATATACGTATATGTATATACGTACATGTATATACGTACATGTATATACGTACATGTATATACGTATATGTATATACGTAAATGTATATACGTAAATGTATATACGTATATGTATATACGTATATGTATATACGTATATATATGTATATACGTATATATATGTATATATATGTATATATATATATATGTATAGATATGTATATATGTATAGATATGTATATATATATATATGTATATAATATATATATATATATATGTGTATATATATACATATATACAGGTATATATACAATATATATATATATATACATATATACATATACATACATATATATACATATATACAGGCATATATACAGGTATATATACATATATATACATATACTATACATATAATATATATACATCATATATATACATACATATATATACATAGTTACTTTACTAACATTATATGTAGACATATATATAAATATTTATTTATACCTACATATATGGTTTTTGTTATTTATTATATATATAATATATTCATATATATATACATATATATACATATGATTACAGTTTATATCTACATTTATATTCTACAATATAGATATACATATATAGTATACATATACTATACAAAATACAATAGCTGCACATATGATGCAGACGGAGTGGGAGGAGCACACGGGGCGGCTGCGTGATGGTGGGGTGATCTTAAGGGGTTTGCAAAGAAAGGGGCGTCGCGATGGGGGGGGGGTGCGATGAGATGGTTAGTATAGCTTGATCGTTATGTGTACACATGTGCGCACAGACACATTCACACACGACGACACACGGGAGTAGATGAGCATGGCAGGGACAGTGATGCGGTGATATGTAGTGCAATGTAGGTAGAATAGCAGGTAATTATGAACATTCGACACACGTGGGGCAAATGTTGATCTAGCAGATGACAGATAATGTGTCACAGTGAGCGAATAGTGCGTATTAATTAGCAGGTGTATATACGATGGCTAATATCTCAGAGCTGCGGTTTGACATGGCGGCAATCAAAAAGAACCAAACTTTTCTGTTTAGGGGGGGGAGGACCTCACAGTCTCTGTATCAACTTATAATCTGGGTCTACTCAAAACACACGCTTCAGTTATGTCAGATATATATTTTACTTTCTCTAGTCATTGTGGTAAAAAAATTAATGATATACATATTTCTATAACATACATATAATATACAATATTCAAATATATATATAATATTAATTACACACATTAATGTGTATATCATATTTACATTTATAATTAATCATTTACGTGTTCATACAACGTATACTTAACATTATTGTAAGCAAATATATAATAAAATTTACACATCAAGTACATATATATACAGTGAAGAACCGATTCCTCGGTTATTGTAAATTTTCATACAAGCAACATCTTTATAAATTGTCGTATAGTTGAATAAGTATAGGAATATATATCACAGGGAAGCAATAAAATGTATACGTATTTGGTGGAGTGGTGTTAGGTATATTGGGTTGATGCATTATACATTTACATGGGTATCACATGTCCCTCTGCGGAGATAGATTAAATAGGAAATAGGAGAGACTTTTACAGTATTATCACGGATGCTTCACAGGGGATATAATAACACACATTGATAGATGTATAATCAATTGTGATCTTTTTTTTATTTTATATTAATTGTTTATATCAGTCTTCACTATTTCGATGGGCAATACAAGGGAGCGCGGACGAGACTACACAAACACACACACAATAGATCACAGGCAGAGTTATACAGCAGTGAGGATATATAGCTATGACTATAACATAATAATTAGTATATTATAATTTTCTCCTATATAACACACACACAAGACAGAATTCTCCCCCACCATTATATACCAGAGCGCGCGATACGAGAGTTACCCACAGCGAGAAATATAGATAAGTGTAAAACAACAACACACACACAACTATACACACACACACACCCACACATTATAAAAAAATAAATAGTATAATAGATAATATCTGTGATATATAAAATATATTTTTTATTTGATTTAAAATGATATAAATATATTTATATATTATCTTATCAAGACATATAATAAAGAGAAAATTATATGGATTGCTGTATGTTAGGTGTAAGACACACACAAAAGAATAGTTATTATGTATAATAGAGCATATATATATAATATGAGTATATAGAATAAGAGATATGTATGTATATGGGTTTATTATTTTTAGATATATATTATATAACAAACACACAGAAATTAACTATATATATACTAAATATCATATTACATAAAATATAGCACAATTATTGTGAGAAAATAAGACTCAATGATACACAAACACAACAACACACCCGGATGTAATTTTATATTTTAGGAATTTAATTAAATAATGGTTAAATTTAGGAGCTGAGATTGGATATATTATAAGGACTAAACATACGAAAAAGTACATGGTATTTTAGCTCCCCCCTTACTTCTCATCACCCATATTTCATATGTAATATAGATATATATGATTCATATATGGAGAGGTTTATTTAGATATATAGTATGGTATAAATATATGGCGTGTATATAAAAAATGTATTTTGTTATGTTATATGAAATATAGTATAATTTATATACAATACATATGATTAGATTATCTTATAATACAATATATACAGATATATATAATGGCATTATATCTTTGCAACCTATATACAATATTTTGATATCTAAAAAAAAAATATATTATATCTATATGATTTGATCACTTATATACAATATATTAATTATACATTCTTACATTGTCGCTCTTATCTCTATACAAATGACAATAATATATACATTTTTCATATACACATATTCATATGGACATATTATTAGATATTATTTATCTTATACTTATATATATAACCAATAAATCTTTCTTATATATATATCCATATAACATATATATAATTTGCATATTATTTTAAAATATCTTTCATATATATCCATTATAATACAAATACATATCTATATATTATATATATTCCATATTATATGTTAACATTGTACATATATATATCATATATTACATATATAATGTATTACTTTATATGTTTTCATAACTCATACATATCGCTTTTTCTTGGGAGGTACCAAAAAGGGAAAGGACACTTCACGTTTTATACAATAAAAGTTTATGAGCATCCTGGATACGGGTATGATTCTTTCAAACTATATCTGACGTCCTGGCTATGATGCCCGCTTTAAAAAAGTGTTAAGTGTTAATTCATACTAGACACTTTACCCTAGGGGCATCAAAATAGCCATCGTGTCAAAGTAGGACATTTGGTAATCACGTAGCGACAATAATCCCACTAACGAAAACAGCGTTGTTTATAAAATCCCGTGTAAAAGCTGTCCCTCTTCATATTTTGGTGAATCTGGTCGCGGAATTAATAAAAGGAATAAATGAACATAAAAATGACTTAAAAGCCCATAGGACATCTAACTCCATAGTAATACATGTGAATAAACATGGTCACCTTCCAGACTGGAACAACACAACCATATTAAATAAAGGATCATCCAAGAAACCAAGGAAGACAATTGAGGCAGCATATATCAACACTAATAACAACATTAACCATAGAGAAGGATTTATATATTTAGCAAAAGCCACAAGCTTATTAATAATAAAAGAATACGCAGATAAAATAACAAGCTCTCCGAAGCGTCCCATAAGATGACCCGTCCGTGTATAAAATATCCGGTTACGTTTGAGTTGTTAGCTTTGTGATCAAGACCCTGCGGGTCGAAACGTTAAAGGCGTAAAATTCTCCCATTTCTCCTCGTCTACTTCTTTCACCTTCAATCTTATATATGTCATATATATATATATATATATATATATATATATATATATATATATATATGTGTATATATATATGTATATATATATGTATATATATATGATAATATATATATATGTATAAATAACATATGTATATATATATATGTATATATAATATATGTTATATATATATTGTATAAATATGTATACATATGTATTATATGTATATAATATATTGTATATTAGTATATATATTATATTATATAGATATATGTATAAATATTGTATATATATTATAATATGTATATATATGTATATATATTATATGTTATATATATGTATATATATATATGTATATATATGATATTATATGTATATAATATATATATATATGTATCATAACAAATGTAATATATGTATGTAATATAGAAGATATATATATGAGTAAATTTGTATTATATATTTATATATGTAATATTATTATATATTTGTATATGTCTTAAATATAAGTATATATAATATGTTATATATGTACATATTGTATATATCTGTATCAATAAGATATATATATATGATATATAATAATATCTGTATATATATATGTAACATATATGTATATATATATGTATATTTATATGTATAACTATATACATATATATGTTATCTATGTATACTGTTTATTGTATTATATACAACAGTATTACTATTTATCTATAACTCTATTTTATCTTTTGTATTGTTTATATACTCTTGTCCTCTATTCATTTATTTATTAATCATCTTCTCTCATCGCCATTTTTTGCAATTTATAAACACAATTCATACTGTTTACACGACACGTATAAATAATATTTCTATACACCGCACGACACATTTATCAAACATACAAATTATAACAAAACACATACATAAATACACCAGACTCTCACAGACATTTGACACACATAAATTATGAAACACACACACATGTACACACAAATATTATCTATATATAATATAACACATAAAATAAAATATACAGACACAGTATATATAAAAAATTAGCACAACACATACAAGAACATACACATCTACATATATTTTACAACACATCACACATCTATAAAATACACATTATCACACTAATACATAACATACACCATATCACACATACAAACCACATTATTAGATACACACACACATACATACACCATTAAACATATATATATACATTATATACAAACACACACATACACAATAACACACATAACAAACACACCCCACATAACCACACATACACACACACACCCAACTACACACACATATCACAAACACACACAGACACACATACACACATCACACACGCCATACATACCACATAACACACACACACATACATAACATACACACATTATAACCCATACACAATCACACATATATATATATACCATATATACACACAGAAAAATAATATATATATATAAGATTATATATATAACAATTATATATACATATATATTATAAACACAATATACACACATACCATACTCCAGACCCCATTACAAACACACACTTAACACACTCAAAAAATACACACACATACCATAAAAAATACACAATCCACACAACACCCAACCCACATACACACAATAAATTACACACAGATATAATATATCACACACATATAACAATATATACACACACACACTACACACTCACACATATACACTCAATACACACAACACACTTATACAAGAAACACTCACACAATACACACAACACACACATACAATACAACATAATACACATACAAAACACACACATACACAATATACACACACATACACAGTATAACACCACAAATACACACATACACAATATAAATTATCGACATACAATAACATACACCGATATACATAAGAAATATAACAAAAAAAAAATAGACACCACACACGTATAAATTCATAAAGAATTTAACAGAAAAATATCACTATACAAACACATCACACACGAACCAAAACACACCACTAAATATCCACACTATCACACCACACAGAAAAAAAAGTACACATCAACATACACAAAAAATTTCACAAACACACAAATAAACAAAATAAACAATACAAACACGAATATAGTATCTTACTTCTCACACACACTACAGAAAATAATAACACACTCCACTACCAACTACAACATACATAAATTAAACATACATACACAACAGGAACAAACAAATACTACACTAATGCCAATAAAATAAATTTAAATATAGACCAATAATGAATTCATTACATATATTTTATATTAAAAATACAGACATATATTCGTATCCTCGCTCACTATACAAGCTAATAACACACAGATACACCACCCCATCACCACACCCCGTCACCACCACCCCGATTACACTAATGTCAACACATATAATATATACACACACAATATACACATCACGTTACACCAAGACATACACAATAATCAATGACATTACACACTATATAGAATTACAGACATAAGAAATAAACACCAGAAAGAAAGATCTTAACAAGCACCCTTCATGAAACACACACACTATTTTACACACACATTAACATCACACAACACACCCTTGAAAAAAGATATAAAGAAGAAAAACCACACGACACCAAATACACACAGAAAAATGACACACAAAACAATAAATACACACACATATAATAAACAGATCTCTCATACACAACCAACTCATAACAACAGTAAAAGTGTGACACTGACACATCATATGTATAAAATACACACACAACACTACACACTCAGACATAAAAAGTTCATCTAATACACACCATACTAAGAACTCTACAACAAAAACAAAAAAATTAATCTGTTCACGTACCACATGGCACACTCCCACAGGTCACACACACACAACAATACTCAACCAAATGTACCACAAGCACACACACAAACATACACATTCACAAAATCTCACACACACAAAAGACACACAAACTAATACACAAACAATCTAACACACACTCGTTCACAAAAAACACACTCCAAACCCACACAGACACACAGATAAAGAAATTGAAACAACATATACACAAACACACAGAGTTCAAAAGAAATAAAGAAAACCTGTCCTACACAAATACCCATAATTGTGTTGCCATACACCATGTATACAATAAATAATTTGGTTAGTAAACAACCACGTAAACTCACTCGTCCAGTCCGCATAAAATAAAAAAACAGAATGCCCTTTCCTCCTGATTCTATCGCTACCCCTCCCACATATAGTCCTATAAAATTATAATATTTCACTTTCTCCCCCACAACTCATGTCCCAACCACACAAATCACCATAAAATGCATACACCAAAATCTTGATAATACCACCGATAATCAACACTCTTTAACAAACACATACTCACACAAAACACAAAAATATATACACACACCCATATAAAACATACACAACATACCCCTTCAAACAAAAATACACATATAGTGAAACTACCCAAAACACACACAACAAATAGAAACATACACTCAAACTCACAACCCCACACTTAAAAACCACACACCCCAATGTCCCAACTCCCAACTTTCACAAACACACACCTCACTTTCACTCACAACTAAACACACGACAACAAAAATACACCAAACAACACACCACACACCAGAAGCCCACAAATACACACACACACACTCATATCAAAAAACCCTTAAGACATAACTATAAAACTCACAAATAGATTGACAAACACTCTCCCAAATCTTGAAATCTCACTACAGACACACAACCTCCACTTCTCTAAAACTCACAACTCACTACTCTAAATAAAAAATACCCCACTCCCTACACAACACACCCCCCTGATTAAAACAACATTTAAATACACGCAGAAAAAAATTACAAAACCACACTACAAAACCAGTTCTATAATAAAATAACACACACACGACAGAACTTCTTAAAACAGAAATTACCATATATATATTATATATCATACAATATACATGAAGATCTTACATAATTACAAAATACAACAAAATTAAAAAACAAACATATAACAACATTGTCCATTATATTCCTCCACATACCTACTATATATAATGTATATATATATACCAATAACACAACCCCAAAATAAACACACCAATACCCACACAAAAAAATAATATTAACAACCCCCACTCCTATTAAATACACTATACATATACAATAACTACATCATTATATATATTAATACACACATATTATAAATTGTACTTACACATACACACACAACATTAATAAATCAAACTAACTTATCTATCACACAAAAACTACCTCACCCAAATACAACATCCACACACATACACCACACAACAAATCACAATATATAATAACAAATAGACACATAACATTAACAACAATAACACAAATTGAGCATTTAATTTAAATTAAATATATTATATACACCAAATATATATTAAAAACATTATAATTAACATTCCTACACCTTTTCTCGTTTAATGCCACCAAAAATATAATAAATACATTTATATATGTATTATATTATTTAAATTGTCACCAACAGCACCACATATGAGTAGGGGAACTATAAGTATTCAAACATCACTGTCGTTATACATGCAAAAAAAAAATTACTATTCCTCATAAATAATATTATATTTACTATATTATAAGGATTCAATTAATTATACAATTTACTCACAAGATCATACCTAAGTTTGACAAAATATTCTCCCCTTGTCCTACTTTCGGCCGACCATATCAAGGGGATGTGACCTGAGCACCCCCTCCCCACTTTCCTCATCCCCTTCATATGTACCCCTCATTTGTTCATATATACATGTACCTTAACCTTATGTAAGCATTCTGCTGAAGAGGACTACTGAGGAGTAGTCGGAAAATATACAGTTTCTCTGTACTTTCCGTTATTATTTCTCCGATAGTGGTTTAACAAGTCCTATTATGCAGGGCTATATATATACATATGTATATCTTATATACATGTATATATATATATGTATATATTTATTTACATTATCGTATATATATATGTTTATATATATACATGTATATTACATATGTATATTTATACAATAATGTTTATAGTTATACATATGTAAATATATGTATATACATATATTTGTAATGTTTTAAATTACCCACTGTCGGAGAAACAAAGCCAAAAGAAAACAGACGAAACTGTATATTTCGACCACTTATGTGGTCCTCTTCAGCAGATAGATACAAGGTAAGATGTACAAGAATATATACAGTGAGAGAGGTACAAAGTGGGAACAAGGGGAGGTGGCTCAAGTCACATGTCCGAGGTGGGGCGGATTCGGGAATGGTGATAATTTATTCACAGCATAAGTTGTTATACAATCAGGTGACCATTGCCCTTTTGATGTATTGAATTTTGGCAAGTGTTTAATGAGGAAAGATTCGACTATCATTCTCCTAAAGCTACAATTGGATTTATAAATT
>NC_134777.1:29628835-29638835 GCF_046742065.1 Oratosquilla oratoria | reverse complement strand
ATAAAAAAGAAAAAAAAAAAGACAACTTTCATTTGTTGAAATCTAATAGTAATCAAACCAACAAATTTTGGACGGTGTTATTGAAGGAAGCCTCCACCAAGAAGACGATAAAGACTTGGCCGCTTGGATTGAGTCCACGGCGGTCAAAGAAGAGGTTGGAAAGGAATGGTAGTCCAAGGAAGAGAGAGGGTGAAAGGGGAAGGGGGAGGGGGATGAACAACGGGCAGATGGACTAAAAAGGGGATGAGCAGTACAGGGGACTTAGGAACTAGGGAGCCCAAAGGGAAGGAAAAGACCAGTAGGGAGTGAAAAGACGTTGAATCCTGATTTACTTGAGGGCATATTCATTCTAATGTGATACACTGGCCTAACTTTCTCTTGACGCAGAGTGCGGGTGATATATGATTTGATCAAAGGCTTTAACAAGGGTGAGCAAACAATATATATTACAACAGAGCAGGACTCGCAGTAATGGTATAAATACAAATAGATTTGAAAGAAATAGGCAAGAATTTTTTACTAATATATAACGAATCAACTTAGTAAACCAGTTATAATGAAACTATCAGTTTGTAAAAAAAATACATACTTTATGGATATGACATGTGATGGATATAGCTTTGTAGGCTTATGGTCTCTTGCAGTCTCCCTCATTCTTATGTTCTTAGGTAAAAGAAGGGGACAAGCAAGAACAAGGGAACCAAACCAAAGGGATATTGGGGTATGGTGTGAGAGGAGTAAGAAAATCCATTCTTCCCTTATTTCTTTACCTCTCCCTCCCCCCCACCCCGACTCTCCTTTGCCACCTTCCTCCTCCGCTCTTATCCACTTCCTTGCCGAGTGACACCTTTCCTTTCACTCTGGTTGCCGCTGCTTGGCGATTTCATTCATCTCTGTGGCAATTCCTCAGTGGCCAATAGGTTGAATGGTTTGGCTTGTTAGCTAGAAAGTCCTTCCTCTCGGCGGCCTTTTCTGTTGACTTTATGACCAGAGGCAGGGGATTTTATTCAGATGAGGGAGTTAACTCGGGGCAAAATGGAATTGATCGACCTGGAGCTGTCGTCTACTGGTGCCCTGCAAGTGATCAAAGTGGTCTGTCGTTACCCAGAACACAATATATAATGAAAGACTTGTGGTTAAAGAACTAATACATACATATACTTATGTATGTGTACGTATGTATGCATGTATGTATGCATGTATGTACCTAAGTATGTACGTATGTATGTACGTAGATACGTATATATGTGCATACTTGTATATATATGAGGATATATAATTGAGCTTTTGTGAGTTTATTATCCTGACGTTTCGGAGAGAAATCCTTCTTCAGATAATGTAAAAAAAAATCACCACTGTTTCATCCTACCCCTTCTAATGTGTGTGTATATGTGTATACCCCACACACACACACACACAAACACACACGTACACAAACACACACACAAACACACACACACATATACACATATAAGCACACGCACATACAAATACACACATATGCACAAGCACACGCACACATACAAATACACACGCACGCACACACACACAGACACACACACATATATGCACAAGCACACGCGTGTACGCACACACATATGCACTAGCACACGCACACACGCGCGCTCGCACACACAAATACACACACACACACACACACACACACACACACACACACACACACACACACACACACACACACCAGCGCACGCGCAAACGCACATTCACAAACACAGACAAGTTCACACGCACGCACGCACATGCACAACCACGCGCGCGCGCACACAAAAACACGTATACACACACACACACACACACACGCACATACACCCGCACATACGCGCAAGCATACACACACGCACACACATGCATACACACACACACACACACCACAGGTATATATTATATATATATATATATATATATATATATATATATGTGTGTGTGTGTGTGTGTGTGTATTGGTGCCAGAATTGTAATAAGCTATCAGTACGTTTGACTTGATAGCACCTCTAGACAGTTACCTTTATCATTACAATATGTATACGTATAGGTGTCCGCCTCACACATTTAACAGTTTCTAACACTTCGCACAAGACTAAAGAAAATCGAAGCATCGTTATCTTAACTAAGACCACATCAGCCACCTCCGAGTGGGATCGAAGACTCGTTTGAGTAAAACTTTGTGGCGTGAAGGAAATGTCTAAAGAGCGCCATCGTAACGAACGAGTCAGAAGACGTCCTAACGTCCGGAGGGTCTGCGTGGATGAGTTCCGACGGAGTGGCGCTGGTCTCCGCGTGTCGCCCCGGAATCAATATAGCATCCACTGCTCTCCGGATTTCCATCTATATGAGGTCCAACGACCGGGCAGGTGAGCACACGTAATGATCATCCTCTATTCCTTCCATTTTTCTCCTTTTCTTTTCTTTTCCTTCGACGTGAGTCTTCGGTGGCTGTCTTCCTTTTCTGTCTTCACACGAAACCAAACACACACATTTAAACACAGGCACGCACATACACATAAAAGTACACACACACAGTATAGATTACATACTATAATACGTAAAATATATTTATAATATATTATATATATATATATATATACTAAATATAGAAATGTGATATACATATTTTATATATTATTTAATATATATATATATATAATGTATAGTATACAATATTATATACATATACGTATATATTATATGTTAGATTTGCTTCTATGTGATCTGTACATGATGTTATTGTGCCCGAGGGACTGTGAAACAAATATATATACAATAATAATATAATAAATAAATATATATAAAGAAATAATAAGGATATAGAAATGAATCATTACGTGTGCTATGTCATGATTATACATAACCGGAGACTTGCCATATTGATTGACACTGTCGGAGACCAGGATGTCGAATTTATCCTCAGCCACGCAGAGTGGACTTTAACTCAGTGTACATGGCACACTTTTAGACATTTTCCACGCCATAAAGTTTTCCCGAGTTATCCCATCGAGGTGCCTGATGTGGTCCAAGATACGATCTCATTTTCAGTCTTGTGCGGTTAGAAATGTAAAAGATGGAAAGGCGGACATGTTGTAATATTGTCATGATGGTGTGTGTGATGTGTGTTGGTGTTATTGTTGCAATATATATATATATATATAATTGTATATTCTTGTGTTTATTATATATACTGTTTGTGTGTTGTGTGTTGTGTGTGTGTGTTTTGCTGTATGTGCGGTGTAATTGGTGTGGTGTGTGTATTAGTATGTGTGTTTGTGTGCGCGCGTGTGTGTGTGCGTGTGGCGTGTGAACTTGTATGTATGTGTTGTGCGTTGTGTGCATGGTGTGTGTGTGTTGTGTGGTGTGTGTGGTGTGTGTGTGTGGTGTATTGTGTGTGTGTGTGTGTGTGTGGTGTATTGTGTGTGCGAGTGCGTGTGTGTGTGTTGTGGTGTGTGGTTGTGTGTGTTGTGTGTGTTTCTGTGTTTTGCGTGCGTGTGAGTGTGTGCGTGTTGTGCATATGTGTGATTTGTATGTGCGTGGTGCTTATATGTGAGGGGTGTGTGTTTGTGAGTGTGTTATTGTGTACTGGAGTGTTTGTGTGTTGGTGGTGTTGTATACACATATACTCACACATGAAGTAGGAATGAAACATGGTGCAAATTATCTGAAGAAATTTCTCTAAACGTACAACAATAAAATACAAAGCTCAATTATATTATCCTAATAATACAATATGATATATTACGACACGTACATTATAATACATAACAGAATACAACATACATACATACATGGTACATACAACACATAATGCAACACATACAACATTAACATCATGCATGCATACATATAAACATTAGATGTACATAAGTATAGTGTATTATTAGATCTTTAATAATTTTATTATATATTGTTTCTGTTACTCAAAATCCACTTTGACATTGCAGGGCACCAGTAGACGTACTCCATCGATAATTCCAATTTATGAGCTTAACTCCCCATCCGAAGAAAAACCTGTCTATAAATAACCAGAAAAGGCCCAGAGGAAGACTTTCTTCTAACAACTATATCACAACTATTCCATATTAGAATTCATAAGTATGAAATCGCCAAGCAGCGGCAACCAGAGTGAAAGGAAATTACTGGGAAGTGGATAAGAGCAAGAAGGGTGTAAAAGAGGTCTATTATAAGAGGTAAAGAAATAAGGAGAATATAATTTTTGATTTTACCCTCTTACTGACCACCTACATTTTTTTTAAATTTATATTATGATTTCTTTTACATGAACATAAAATAACACACAAGAGACCATAACTACACCGCAGTTCCGTAATCCATACTTTGTAATTACCCATCATAAATGTCTAATTTTTAAAACACTGATAGTTTAGCGCTTACTAAATGGTTTACTAATATTCCATTCTTTAACACACCCTAAGTAAAAATTCTTTTGCCTATTTCTTCTTAAATCTAAATTTGTCCAGTTTATATACATAACTGCGAGTCCTGCCTGTTGTTTTAATATGATGACCTTGTTTGCATCACCCTGTTAAGCCTTTGATCCATTTGAACAATCTCATATCACCCGCACTCTGCGTCTTTCCAAAGGTTAAGTTAAGGTGACTACCCTCTCTTCGTATCATTTGGTCATTCTTCTCTGTACTGATTCTAGTGAATTGATGTCCATTCTATAGACGGAGACAAAACTGTAATGTATACCCATTTAACTCTTACTGACCTGGTTTTTTGACCCTTAGTTCCTCAACCCCTGCATGACTGACTCCTGTGTTAGCTTTAGGCTTCCAGTCTGGTTTTGATTGGTTCCCCTCATCTCTGTGTTTTCCGACACCTGTTGCCTTGCACAACCTCGTTAATATGGTGTATTTAGATATAAACTAATATTCCAGCATTCTATTAATTCCTTTAAAAACACTAAATTCTTTTTTCTGGATTACTATTATATTTAACAAATAAAAGAATTTTTTTTTTTATTTTTCTTTTTTTATGATTTTTTGCCAAGATTTTTCACACCATCTGGTAATGATTTTTGTTCTAAAACAAATCTTCGCCATCTTTGAAAGAACAGACTATGAATGACGACAATGATGCCTCTCTACTAAATCCGTAACTTATATTTACATATTATGGAAAGAGTCTCCTTAAGGATCACTTTGACCTAATATTCTCCTCACTTGCAAAATAAAAAACAAGTAAATAAAATTTAAAAAAACTAAAGTGTGTGGTCTACTCTGTAATTCCTTTGTATTATTATATTCTATTATTATTATCTGTGTGTATATATGGTATATATTGTTATACATGGGTCTTTTTTATTTTCTTTATATTTCTTGTGTGTGTTGTATATTGTGTGTATTGTGTGTGTGTTGTTATGTGTGTTGTCTTTTTACATGTGCGTGTTGTGCTGTGTGTGTGTCTGTGTGTGTGTGTCTTATGTTTGTGTGTGTATGTGTGTATTTTTCTTTTTTTTGCTATTTTCTTTTTCTTTTTCTGCGTCTTGTCTCTTTCGTCTAGTTCTTTGTGTTGCTTTTATTGTTCTTTCGAATTTAACTCTTTTATTTTTGTTTTTTTTGTTTTTTTGTTTTTTTTTTGTTTACTATATTTTGTGTGTTGTTATATATTATCCTTAGTGTGTTATTGTCTTTGTTGTGTTTTTGGTGGTTTTTGTGCTGTGGTGTTTTATATCATATGTGTTTTTATCTTCATTTATAGCCTTTTGATGTTTTTTTGGTTTGTTTGTGTTTTTTTGTTTTTTTTTTTACAATGTGGGAATTTTTGTTTTTTTTTTATTTGACATTGCTGGTGTATATTTATACTGTCATGTGTGTTGTATGTTTTTCAGATGTATCTTTATATTATTTTTAATCTTTTGTGTGTTTTGGTTTGATTTTTTTTTTTTATGTGTATATTTTATTTTGTGTAATTATAGCTTGTGTGATTATTGTTGTGGACTGGGGATGTGAAAGTGAAGTGGGTGGTGTTTTTTTTTGTGTATTTGTTGTGTCACGAATTTAAATGTGTAAACTTATTTTCAGTCGTATATTGGTGTGTTTGTTTTTGTTTTTTGAAATTGTATAGTGTGCGTTTTTGTGGTGCATATGTGTATAGGTGCTTGCTGTTATGTATGTTTTTTTATGTGTGTGTTTGTGTGTGTGTTTTGTTGTGTGTATTGTGAGTGTTCAATCTGGAAGTGTGATCTTATGTGTCTTAATACCTTAGTTAGATTTTATTTGTTTTTGTGTGTGTTTTTTTATTTGTAGAGGGTTTTAAATATTTAATCATTTTCGTAGTTTCTTTTTTTTGTTTCATATACAATGGTGAGTCAAATATGTGTTTTTTTTCAATTTATATTAAGGTTATTTATATTTATTTTATTTTTGTGTAACTTTTTTTTTGTGTGTGTGTGTGATTCTATACTTTTTCATATTGTATATCCTTTGTTTGTTATGTGTGTGTTTTTCCCCACATATGTGTATAGCTTTTGTGTAATATGTGATCTGTGTGTGTGTTTTTGTGTGTTGTGTGTTGTGCCGTGTGTTGTTGATACTTTGTGTATTCATGTGTATATGTGTGTGTATTTGTGTGGTGATTGTGTGTGTAATGTTGTGTGTGTGATTGGTGTGTGTTTGTGTTTTTATAATAGGGTGTGTGGTGTGGAATAGGTATGTGTAGTGTGTGATTTTTTGTACTTTATAGCGTTTTTGCAATTTTATTTTATTTTTATTTATTTGTGTAACCATTTTGTTGTGTCTTTTTTGTTATCTGTGTGATTTTGCTTGTGTGTTATGTGTTGTGTGTCCACAATATGTGCATTGTTATATCATATTGATAGTGTATTATTTGTTTTTTTTTTCTGTTGTGTGTGCTATGTTTTTATCATATTTTTTTTGGTGTGTTTGTTCTTTTTATATGTTTTTTTTTCATTTATTGTCTTATATGTTTGTGTGTGTGCTTTTTGTGTGTGTGTGTTTTGTGTGTGTGTGTGTGTTTTCCGCCTGTGGTGATTCACCATGGTCCTTATCACATTTGTCGACAGTATTCCCTCCCGGAAGAGAGCTCATGAGTTATATGACTATCTATTGTGAACTTGTACACAGAGACACAGAATCACATGTTGGAGTACAAGCCGCAAATACTGAAATCTCATGGGTATTCGGATCTGTGTACACAACTCTACAATTCACGAGGTGTGTCGCGCACGCGCGCGATGTGTGTTAAAACATCTACAAAAGTTTAACTAGACACTATATTGCACAACTTTAAATACCCAAATGTGGAAAGGAAACGTTAGCAGACGTATTTGTATTTTTTAATAATAAAAAAAATAAATCTTATGCTTGAATTTTTGGACTTGATCACTGTTTATATAAACGTATCTTAAAAATGAAAAATGATACGTTTCTCTAGAACCATAAAATAACAAATGTAGCAGTCTCTTGTGAGACATAGTCTTTACGAAATATCTTGCATTTGTCAATGCTATTATTTACATATATATATACTTCTAACGCACTACCTCTCTAATGTGCCCAATTCTAAATAAAGCGTTTACAAAAATAATTAACTATAAGAATAAATGTATAAATAACAAAGCTAATATACTTAGTTATTAAGTAACAAAATCAACGTCAAGATCATCTTCGTAAATTGTTGTAAAAGAAACTGATCCAAATGAAGACCAACAAAATCTAACTCCCTCATGCTTGAGAAAACAAAACGAGGACAAAAATAAAACAAATTATTGTATCTGAATGAAAAATTGGCGTCATTACAATACTAATACAACATTCACAAGCAGAATATATTAGAAAGACGTAACAAATGAAGTATTACATAATGAAGACAATAAAAAGCTGAAACAGGACAAAGAAAATACAAAACTAACACATTACAGTTATAATAAACAGAACAAAGAAACACAAACAACATCAGAAAGAAAGACAACAACAAGACCAACAGCTTTATCATCTGAAACAGATAAAACTGAACTAAGACAATTAAGAATCTTAGTATGAAATACATAAAGAACAAGACTAGGAACCTAAATATCCTTGTTTTCACAAAGATACAAGGTGAAATGTCAACACCAGACAAATTGCATCATCAATGCAGTTTATACATCTATAATATACAAAGATAGGATGACTAAAATTTTTTTAATATTATTCTTTCTACTCTTTATCTCACACATTTACAATAAAATTCACAGACTTACTACATACTAACGGGACAGTACATTTATGTAATACAAACAATATTTCTCTCAGATACAGTATATTTTTTAATTTTATATATAATTATTATTAATTCTTATACATAAAGTGTAATAAAGAAAATTTAGTGCACATATTACAATAGAAACCACCACCAATTACAAGAGGAAGCATTCCATATTGCCACAAAAAGGACCAAAGAAGACTTGCGGTTCTCGAATATTATAAACACTGCAACCCACATGAAAAAAAGATTTAGATCTTCAAATTCTTTCTTAAAGCCAGCATTTCCTTGTTTGATAATTACTTAACAACATTATACAACGGCGTGTGATCATCCTTGTGTGGGGTCAAAAATCAGCTTATAAAATTCTTCCCAAACAAAGAACCAGCACAATTGGACAATACTAGTATAAAGATCCCATACAACCATTTATTGGACGAAGCTTCTAAAATGTTACCACAAGATAAAATTAAATTGGTCTTCAACTATCCTAATAAACATTCATAAAGTAGTAACATACATCATAACCCAAATCAGATAATAACCCAGGAGTATATAAACTACCTTGTAAAGATTGTAATGAGGTCTTCTGGGGTCAAACTGGTAGGGACCTCAACCAGAGTAAAAGAGCACAAAAACTCTGTCAGGTATGCACAAAACAACTCCGCGGTCTTCCTCCATACATCAACAAAGGATCACCGCATAGATTGGAACAAACCAGAAATAATTTATAAATCCAATTGTAGCTTTAGGAGAAAGATAGTCGAATCTTTCCTCATTAAACACTTGCCAAATTTCAACACATCAAAAGGGCAATGGTCACCTGATTGTATAACAACTTATGCTGTGAATAAATTATTACCATTCCCGAATCCGCCCCACCTCGGACATGTGACTTGAGCCACCTCCCCTTGTTCCCACTTTGTACCTCTCTCACTGTATATATTCTTGTACATCTTACCTTGTATCTATCTGCTGAAGAGGACCACAGTAGTGGTCGAAATATACAGTTCGTCTGTTTCTTTTGCTTTGTTTCTCCGACAGTGGGTAATTTAAAACATACATATATATGTATATACATATATTTACATATGTATATATATACATATGTATATATATACATATGTATATATATACATATGTATATATATATACATGTATGTATATATATACATATATATATATATATACATGTATGTATATATATATATGTATATATATATATGCATATATGACTGTTAACCCACTATCGGAGAAATAATAACGGAAAGTACAGAGAAACTGTATATTTCGACTACTCTCTGTAGTCCTCTTCAGCAGAATGCTTACATAAGGTTAAGGTACAAGTATATATGAAGAAATGAGGGGTACATAGAAGGGGATGAGGAAAGTGGGGGGGGGCTCAGGTCACATGCCCTTGAAATGGTCGGGTCAAAGTAGGACAAGGGGTGATATTTTGTCCAACCGCTTTAGACATGATCTTGTTGACCGCTAACTTGGTAATACAATCTGGGGGCCACTGGCCTTTAGAGGTATTAAAGTTAGGATAATGTTTTATTAGAGAAGATTCTACAATTTTTCTTCTATAGCTACAGTGTGATTTATAAATAATTGATGCATTATCCCAATCTAATCTATGGTCTTTTTGGCTGGCATGAAGGAACACAGCGGAGTTAACTTGTCCATATTTTATGGAGTTTTTATGTTCCTTTAATCTCGTGGACAAATTCCTGCCAGTCTGGCCCCAGACATCATCCAG
>NC_134777.1:29603197-29628335 GCF_046742065.1 Oratosquilla oratoria | reverse complement strand
AATACATTAAATATACAAATATTTAACAAAACATATAAATAAATATATCGAATAAATCCATTTTATATAATAAAACATAAAAACTATAATATATAAATACAATATATATATCACTTAAAATATATATTATTATACATATAAATAATATATAAAATAATAATATATATATAAAATAATTATATATATATAATATAATATATAAAATATATCTCAATTTATTATAAATATATTATATAAAAAAATATCTATAAAAATATATATATAATATCTAAATATATTTATATAAATACAATACATATTTATTATATAAAAATATATTATTACAACAAACAATATAAAATTTATATTCATATACAAATATATATACATATATCATATGTTACATGTATATCTTATAAATAAAATATAAATTAAACATACATACTAAATTATATATATCTATATATATATATATAATATAAATATATAATTACACTTACGATTTAATTAAATACATATAAATAATATTCCACAAAAACCTATTTCTAAAACATATATAATCATATAATTAAATATGTATATCATGTTTATATATATATCATAATAAATTAAGATGTATATTTTGTACATATAAACAGTTAAAATATCAGATTATTATAAATATATATAAAAATTTAAATATAATTATTATTTAACTGTATATTAATAAAAAAACAATAAAACAATAAATAAAAAAAAACAAAACATAAAAAACAATAAATAATAAAAAATCACACAAAAAAATACCATAAAAAACACATAAAATAAACACAAACTAAAAAAATAATAAACAAAAACAAAATACATAAAAAATATATTACATATAATAAAAAAAGAAAAAAAAACACACAGAAAGCATATAAAACAATTTTCACATATCTAAAATAACACATAAAAACACACATAAACAACATGAAAAAACAAAAAAAAACAAAAAAAAAAAATAAAAAAAGGAAAAATAAAATAAAAAACAAAAAAATAATATAAACACAAAATGTTAAAAAAATAGTAAACACATAAATATAACACACACATAAAATACAAAACATATACACAAAACAATAAAAAAGATAAAATAAATCACAAATACAACAAATACACACACAAAAATAAACAGCTAACGATATAATAATATAATAAATAAATGAAACACACAAACACACATATAAAACACAAAAAAAAAAAAGATATGTATACATGAAAAACAAGGTAAATATACAAAATAATAAGAAATTAAAAGAGAGTAAGGAAATAGATGAATAGAAAAAATGAAAAAAGAATGAAGAACGTAATTAAAATAATTAACAATATATAAAAAAATAAATATAAAAAAAGAAACAAATAAAAAATAAAAAAAAAAGTTAATAAGAAATATAATTAATCTAAAAAATGTTCTCATGGTGTAGGTAACATAAGACAAAATTTATATACATGGATCTTATTTACACATTAATGATTTAAATTAGTAAGTGAAATTTTGTATATAGGAAACCAACAAACAAAGATTTATTTCTACTATGAACACAGACTACATACTTTATTATCCTTAGAATTTAGAATTTGTACAAGAATATTTAGACATGTAAACACATTACAGAGACGTTACACCGCCTAAAATATCCACCGTCATACAAAAACTGAAAAATAGCCAAACATATGGAGAAGAAAAAACACAGTCACAGAAGAACAGAGGAAAGAAAAAGATTTTAGTGGTTCCTTACTCCTCGAGAGGCGAATTAATTTCCAAATTCTAGCGAGAATAGGGATGGAAGTCGTACACTCCTCAGGACAGAAAACACGGGACATTTTATCCAGTAAACAACACACGGAAGAGAAAAATGAAAAGAGCGTGGTTTACAAGATTCCATGTGGTGGATGTGATGCAGTTTATTTTGGAGAAACTTCAAGAGGAATAACAAAAAGATTATACGAACACAAGAATGACATGCGACACCACAGGACATCTAATTCGCTAGTAGTACACGCTACACAACACGGACATATGCCTAATTGGAACAACACCAAAATCCTACACACCGGTATGAAAAAGACGACAAGAAACTATTGAAGCTGCATATATTAATACTTTTAAATCAACCAATCATAGAGAAGGATTTGTAAATTTGGCACACACAACAGCAAGATTAATCATCGAGGGGGCACAAACGGCGGACTCTTTCCCAAGGCGACCTGTGAGATGACCCGCTTAGTATATAGACAATGTATTCCAATTTGCCTGTACTATTATCTCTCTGAAGAAGACTCTGTCGAAACGTTAGAGAATAAAATACTTCTGCTCCTTCCTGGAATTTACCTATACCACTCTTGCCATACATATAAATATATATTTATATATATATATATAAATAAATATATATATATATATAAATATATATATATATATATATATATATATGTATATATTTATATATATGTATATATATATATACATGTATTGTATATATATGTATATATATATGTTTATATGTACATATATATGTATATATATGTATATATATATATATACATTATTTATATATATATATATATATATATATTATATATATATATTATATATATATATAAATATATATTATATATTTCTTATTTTATTTTTTTATATATATTATATATATTATATATATTATATATATTTTATATTATATTATATTTTATATATTATATATATTATATATATTTTTTTATATATATTAAATATAATATATATATATATTTATTTTTTTATATATTATATATAAATATGATATATATTTATTTATATTTATTTATAATTTATATATATATATATGATATATATATATATTTATATATATATATTTTATGTTTATATATATATATTTTTATATATAAATATATATATACAAATAAATATATATTATATATTTTATATATTTTATTATATATTATATCTATAATATATATATACTATTTTTATACTTATTATATTATTATATTATATACATATATATATTTTATATATTCTATTTGTCTTTTTTTATTTATATATAAATATATTTTTTTTTGTTTTATATTTATTAATAATTATATATTTTTTATAAATTTTATAATATATAAATAAATATATATACAATTTTTTTTATATATATTATATTATTTATATATATATATTTTATTTTTATATTAATTTATATCTTTTTTATATTATTTATTATTATTTGTTATAATTTATCTTTATATATATATTTTATATTACATAAATATATTAATATATATTATTTTATAATACGTTTTACTATAATACATGTTTATATATATAAATATATATACTATTTATATAAATATATACTGTATATATTTTATAAATATTATATCTTTGTTCATTATATATATTTTTTATATATATATTTACATTATTATATATTTACAATTTACATATATATATATATATAAATTATATCAAATACATATTTTTATATATAAATTTATTTATTTTTTTTACTTTTTATCTATAAAGTATCTGTTTTATTTTTATATTTATATTTTTATATCTATCTACATTATAAATTCATATATTTATATCTACATATATATATATATAATTATCGTTCATATATATAAAGATATCAAATCTTATCTCTATCCCTTACATTTACATATAGTTTTACATTTATATACGATATCTTTATATATTATAATATAACTATATTTTTTATTTTTATTTAAATATATACATATCTTTATCATTTATTTTATATATTCTCTAATATTATTTTTATAAATTTTTATAAATATACATTATAAATATTTAATCTTTTTGTTATAAATATAATTTAAAAATATTTAAATAATCTTATTATACACTCGAAACAATCTGTCTTAAGAAAATACACACATATATTTATATATATTATAAATATAATTATATATATATATTAAATATATATATTATATATTATCTATGATATAAATTTATACAATATATGCTATATATATCTATTCTATATGATATATATATATTATTATTAATATATATACTATCTATATTATATATGATTTATATAAATTATATATATATATATAAATAAATCATTAGTATACTATACTATATAATATATATTATATATATAGTTATCAATATATAAATATAATATATATATATAAATTATGTAGATATCAATGATATCTATATATATTATCTATATTCTATATATATCTATATATTATCATATATTATATTTATATATATAAATATATATATCTGTATTATGATATCTAATATTTATCTCACTATTGTATATTATATAAATATAATATACAAATAATGTATATGTAAATCTATGTATATAAGTATATAGTATAAGTATATGTATAAGTATATGTATAGTATATGCTCTAAAGTATATGTAAAGTATATGTATAAGTATATTCGTATAAGTATACGTATATGTATAAGTATATGTATAAGTATATGTATAAATGATGTTATATTTCGAGTTCAATATAAGGTATATATATATCGGAATATACATGTGTAAAAAAGAATTATATACAACATACTTGTAAATATATGCATTATCTATGTATATACTTATGTATGTAATATCTATATGATAGTATCTGGGTATATGCATATGTATATAAAAAAAATATATAGATCTATATAACTATGTATATAGGTATAAGCATATATATATATATATATATATATATATATATATATGTGTGTGTGTGTGTGTGTGTGTGTGTGTGTGTGTGTGTGTGTGTGTGTGTGTGTGTGTGTAGATCTATATAAATATGTATATATGTAGATTTATATAAATATGTATACATGTATATGTGTAGACATATGTATATACATTATATATACTGTTTATACATGTGTATATTTGTACATGACTGCTCAGGAAACAAGTTCCTCGAACCTTTCTGTTGTCCCAAAGAGGGGGTTTACACGGTGTAACGGTTCGTCGAACGCGGTTCGACAGACATGTGTTTTAAAAGAGAAGTGATGAAACGTGTGAACGGGTAAAAGATTGTGTGAACACGTTGGAAAAAACCCAAACTCCGTTTACAGTTCCGACAACACTTTAAGCATCGTGTTTTCGAACCGCGTATCGACGAACGAGTTAGCCGTGTAAACCACCCTCACAGTGTTCAAAGAGGCTAGTTACTGTTTAGTAGTAATTAATCATACAAGCACCCGGACCTGGCTTCGCCAGGTGTGCTTGGGCTACGGCGTAGCTCGCTTCGCTCGCTCTTCATTAGAGTACATATAATTTTTGTTATTTCGTAACATATTACAAAGGAGTCATCAAAATCTCCCGAAGGATTCTCCAGTCTCCAGAAGTAGTCGTCAAAGTTCCCGACGTCAAATTCTCCCGTGTGTGTCTCTCCTCTCTCTCTTCTCTCTCTCTCTCTCTCTCTCTCTCTCTCTCTCTCTCTCTTTCTCTCTATCTATCTATCTCTTTAGGTCAATAAAAAAGGCAATAAATTTTTTTAATCGTTTATTTTATGTCACATAGGACCCGCGGAAATAACACGGTTATTCAACTTTTAAGTATTACGAAGGAGTCTTCAAAATCTCCTAAAGGAGCCTTCAGTCTCCAAAAGGAGTCGTCAAAGTCTCCCTCTCTCTCTCTCTCTCTCTCTCTCTCTCTCTCTCTCTCTCTCTCTCTCTCTCTCTCTCTCTCTTTCTCTCTCTCTCTCTCTCTCTCTCTTTCTCTCTCTCTCTCCTTCTCTTTTTCGTTAGGTCAATTACAAAGGCAATAACGATTTTTGATCGTTTTGTCATGTCACAATAAACATTTATAGACGTTTGATTATCTTCATGTAACCTATGATTAAACTTGTATAAACGTTTTGAATACTGTTTATTTATTTGTGTGCTTAGCCTATGGCGTAGCTCGCTTCGCTCGCTCTTCATTAGAGTACATATAAGTTTTGCTATTTCGTAACATATTACAAAGGAGTCTTCAAAATCTCCGAAGGAGTCTCTCGTCTCCAGAAGTAGTCGTCAAAGTCTCCCGACGTCAAATTCTCCCGTCGTGTTCTCCTCTCTCTTCTCTCTTTCTTTCTCGTTAGGTCAATCAGAAAGGCAATACATTTTTTTAATCGTTTATGTTATGTCACATAGGACCCGCGGAAATTCCACGGTTATTCACTTTTAAGTATTCGAAGGAGTCTTCAAAATCTCCTAAAGGAGCCTTCAGTCTCCAAAAGGAGTCGTCAAAGTCTCCCGACGTTGTCGTCAAATTCTCTCTCTCTCTCTCTCTCTCTCTCTCTCTCTCTCTCTCTCTCTCTCTCTCTCTCTCTCTCTCTCTTCTCTCTCTCTCTCTCTCTCTCTCTCTCTCTCTCTCTCTCTCTTTCTCTCTCTCTCTCTCTTTTTTCGTTAGGTCAATATATAAATGCAATAAGATTTTTGAATCGTTTATGTCATGTCACAATAAAATTTATAGACGTTTGATTATCTTCATGTAACCTATGATTAAACTTGTATAAACGTTGTGAATACTGTTTTATTTTTTGTGTGCTTAGCCTATGGCGTAGCTCGCTTTCGCTCGCTCTTCATTAGAGTACATATAATTTTTGCTATTTCGTAAATATTACAAAGGAGTCTTCAAAATCTCCCGAAGGAGTCTCTAGTCTCCAGAAGTAGTCGTCAAAGTCTCCCGACGTCAAATTCTCCCGTCGTGTTACTCCCTCTCTCTTTCTCTCTTTCTTTCTCGTTAGGTCAATCATAAAGGCAATACATTTTTTTAATCGTTTATGTTATGTCACATAGGACCCGCGGAAATTCCACGGTTATTCAACTTTTAAGTATTACGAAGGAGTCTTCAGAATCTCCTAAAGGAGCCTTCAGTCTCCAAAAGGAGTCGTCAAAGTCTCCCGACGGTGTGCGTCAAATTCTCTCGCTCTTTCTCTCTCTTTCTCCTTCTCTTTTTCGTTAGGTCAATTATAAAGGCAAAAAAGATTTTTGAATCGTTTATGTCATGTCACAATAAACATTTATAGACGTTTGAATACTGTTTATGTATTTGTGTATTTATTGATTTATCTCCTTATTTTCGTGAAGTTCTGTTAGGAGCTCAGAAAGCAACTCGACATGACGTCACACGTTAAGCTTTGAATAAATGGAAATTCCACGAGTTACGAAAAGTCTTCAAAATCTCCCGAGGGAGTCTTCAGTCTCCAAAAGGAGTCGTCAAAGTCTACTGACGTTGTCGTCCAAAATTCTCCCCTCGTCTCTCTTTCTCGTTAGGTCAATCATAAAGGCAATAGAATTTCGGAAGGTGGTCATAAAAACGCCAGGAAATTTTCAAAACTGAAAAACTTAATTTTTTTATGTATATAGATTCTCTTGGCAATATTTCTACGAAGGAGACGGGGTACGTTGAAACATTTCCGGGCAGTTAGAGATACCCATACACGAAAAACACCTACAGCAACCATCGCCCCGGTGGTCACACCTTCGTAGTGTCGCTGTCGGACCGCGACGGACCACGACGGACCGTATCGGGCCGGAGAAGAATAAAAATTATAATCATAAGTTGATAAAATCAGCCTGTTACGGTCGAAGTCGCTTTTTCAATAGTATGTGACCCAAAATCCTTTTCTTTGGTGTCGATACATTCCAGCAAAGTATCGAAAAAACAAACGAACCTAGCTGTGCACCACCGTATTGAGGGGGAGTCAAGCTTGTAGTTATCCATTGATAAAAGGGATCGTTAACGAAATTTAAGTTCAAATATGTTTACTTTTTCCGTCTGTTTATTAAAATTGCAAACATTGCTTGTTCCAACGGAGGCTGCCTACGCAGCAGGAAACGTGCTCTAGCATTGCTGCGAACGTCGCCATCAACGTATCGAGAATGGGCTTTCCAATTGTTGCGGCAAACGTTTCTATGAACGTAGTTGCACTAATACGGTACCAAATATTCCTCCCTATATAGTCTCGAGTGTTACAAAGGAAACGTTTGGCAGTATTTCATTAGAAACGTTTCTGGAAGTAATTTTTTAGGAATGGAGTATTGCACCCATAACAACAAAAAATCTACAGCGTTGCTCCCCTGTATATATTGAATGCATAGATTTTATGTTGTCAATACTCTAGGAGCTCAAATGGTACCCCTACGGACCAAAGTCACACTACATTCTTTTATGATGAGAGACTAATCTCCACAAAAGAAAAAAAAATAGATTACTACTAAGTACGATATTGCCTCTGAGGATAGCGCTGTTTATTGACAACGAAACACTCGTAGCCAATCGTAACATGAGGTTTGTACAAGTGAGAAAATAATAGAGAGAAATGAAAGGTAGATGTAAATGTGCCAAGATATTATGAAGGAGTGGAGGTTGTGAAGAAGGACGACCATGGAGGAAGTAGAATTATTGGAGCAGAGCAGAGAAACGTGGAGGAGGGTAAGTAAAGGAGGGGAGAAAGAAAACGAAAGGCCGAGAGTCGATGGGAATTTGTCAGAGGAAGCTACGAAGTGACTACGCGGAAGGGGAGAACGGAGAAGAAACCGAAACCTCCTGAGCTCAGCTCAAAGGTCTAATTTGGTCGGATGGTATATATATATATATATATATATATATATATATATATATAAATATATATATATTATATATCTATATATTATATATTCATATATATATATATATATATATATAATACATATCTATATATGATATACACTATATATATATATATATATATATATATATTATATATATACACAAAGGGGACATTCCTAAAATAAATAAAGGCATAAGAGGGTCCGAGATGAGCTTTCCAACCAGAACCCAAAGGTCTTGGTCTTTTAATGTGCGTGGATGTGGTACAGATAAGAGTAAGAGGGAATAGATAAGCAGTATGTTTGTGAGAAGAAAGATGGATGTGCTGGCTTTGAGTGAAACTAAAATGAAAGGGAAGGGAGAGTGTGAGTTTGGGGGTGTAGCTGGGAGGTACTTAGGTACTAGTAAGTGAAGATATAGTAAGTGTGTAGTGGAGTGGAAGGAGGTTTCATCAAGGTTGATGTGGATGAAGGTGAAGCTGGGAAGGGAGATGTGGGTTTTCGTAAGTGCGTATGGGCCTGGTAGTGAGAAGAGCGTAGAGGAAAGGGAGGCTTTTGGGTAGATATAAATGAGTGCATAGAGGGATTAGGGAGAAATGTCAATTTAGTTGTATTGGGAGACCTTAATGCTAGGGTAGGAAACGAACCAATAGACGGAGTGATTGAGAAGTATGGAGTTCCAGGTAAAAATTGTAGTGGAGAATTGATGGTGATGTGTCTTGAGAGTTGATGATAGCAAATACAGTGTTTAGGAAGAAAGTCAAGCACAAGTTCACATGGGAGAGGGTGGTGGATGGAAGGGTGGCAGATAGAGCGTTAATGGACTATATAATGGTGACCAGGAGTATGGTAGGAAGAATTAAGGATGTACATGTTCTAAAGGGAGAGAATGGGGGAATATCAGATCATTTTCTGGTGGAAGGTAAAATGAGAGTGGAGAATAGGTGGAGAAAGAGGAAAAGGGCAGATGGTAGGGAGGTACTTAGAGTGAACTGCTTAAATTAGAAAGAAAAGGTGAATGAGTATAAGAAGAAGCTGAGAGAGGAGTGGGAGATAGGATAGAGTAGAGCTAGGAGAGGAGGAGGAATGGGGATGGTTCAAGGAGGGAGTCATAAGGTGTGCAAAGATGGTGTGTGGAACAAGGAGGGCGGGAGGAATTAGAAGGAAGGGTAGTGAGTGGTGGGATGAGGAAGCAAAGAAGGGGGTAGAAAAGAAGCAGGCATTTATAGATTGGCTGCAAATTAAGACGAGGGAATCGTATGAGAGTTACAAAGTAAAGAGAAGGGAAGTTGAGCAGAAGATAATGGAGGCAAAGAGGAGAGCAGATGTGAAATGGGGTAAGAGTATGACAGAAAATTTTGAAAGTAATAAAAAGGTGTTTTGGAAAGAAATTAAAAGAGGAAGAGGAGGCGAATCAAGTAGAGAAGAAAAGGTAAAAGGTGCAGATGGAGGGATGATAATGGAAGAGAAGGCAGTGAGAGGAAGGTGGGCAGAGTATTTTAGGGAGTTGCTAAATGTGAAGGAGGATAGGGAGGGAAAAGTAGTTGCAGTGGTAAGCGCTAAGAAAATGAGTGATGAGTGAGGAAAATGGAGGAGAAATAGGGAAAGATGAAGTGAAAGCAGCTGTTAACCCATTAAACTCCGATGACAAGATTCTTGTCATTTGGTCAAATAAAACAAAAAATCATAAAACACCAAAATGTTTGATCAAACACCAGAAAAATATGACGTCAGGCTCGCGATCGAAGCGAGGACTGATGTCATATTTTTCTGGTGTTTGAGCAAACATTTTGGTGTTTTATGATTTTTTGTTTTATTTGACCAAATGACAAGAATATTGTCATCGGAGTTTAATGGGTTAAGATAATGAGAGCAGGTAAGGCACCTGGGTTGGATGAATGCCATGCAGAATGTCTGAAGAAAGGAGGTACAGTTATGGTGGACTGGCTGGTGAGGCTACTTAGTGTTTGTTTAAGAGAGGGTAGAGTGCCGGGGGACTGGAAGAGTGCCTGTATAGTTCCGCTTTACAAGGGAAAGGGGGACAAGTATGAGTGTAGTAGTTTCAGAGTGTGTGTGTGTACAGTATGTATGCATGTATAACTTTTTTCTGCATCCAACCTCGTCTTGGACAGCATGACAGACTCCATTCAGCATGCTTTGCGTATGTAATCTATCGTGATTGTTAGTGGTGAATAGAAGGAAGAGTAATTTTGCTAGCAAAGGCAAGTGAAGGGTAATTCGTAGGAGGAAGGGTTACAACGATTACAAAGACGAAACCTAAGACCAACAGGAAACCTTTTGTCAAAAAACAAGGTTGGATATAGATAAGTGAAATAACACACAAGAGAAGAAAATGAAGTAAACAGAATGATCGATTGAGACATTAGGAGCATTTTTCGTTTTCGTTGGTTTTTATCTAGTTAGGAAGGGAAGGGTAGGGGATGGTGTGTATGGGGTGCTTATGTGTGAACGATATTTTGATGCAGCCCGAAGGGATTTCTCTCCGTATTTTCTCTTTCTGCATGAGGGGGTGGAGAGGGGGATTGGGGTCGTCGATTAAGTGAAGCAGCCTTGCTGTGGATATACCTTGTCTTACTACGTTGCTTCTGACCCAGGTCAGTGGTCAGGATACAGGGACGACCCGTCATCCACGAGGAGCCAAGATGAGAGAGAGGAAGGAGTGGTGGAAGGGAGTGGAATGTACAGGAGTAGGTACGTGCCTTCGACTTTGCTATCTCGCTTATAAGATGGAAAAGCTCTTGGCATATAGATCTAATTAAAAGTTAAATCTTTGAGTTGCACTACATCCCATGGTATTTGGGGAAGTGAAGAAGCTGAAGGTGTTGGTGGAGTGAAGACTCCTGTTCTGTACATGAGGGAATTTATCAAAGCCCATGATCTCTGTTCAGTGATTACCTTTCTGAAAATTGAGGTATTTTCTTTCATCAGCTGAATAGAATTGTTTTGGCGTCGTAATAGATAAGTGGGACAATAACGCTCAGAAAATAGGTTATAGTATATATTACGTCCTGACTTAAGAACAGTAATATGAAGGAGACTGGAAGACCATAAGGCCTACACTAGGTAGTTCCATGTCCATTACTATCTGTCATCCCCATCCATAAAATTGTCTAACCCTTTCTTAAAAAAAACGATAGTTTCAGTGATTACTACATGGTTACTAAGTCTATTCCAATTGTTGATCACCCTTTTAGTAAACTAGTTCTTGCCTATTCCCTTCTTAAATCTAAAATTGTCCAATCTAAATCCATTACTACGAGTCCTGCCCTGTTGTCTTGATATGATGACCTTGTTTGCGTTACCCTTGTTAAAACCTTTGATCAACTTGAACACCTCTATTTGATCACCCCGCACTTTGTGTCTTACCTGAGAGTAAAGGTTAAGGTGCCTAAGCCTCTCCTCGTATAGTAAATTTCTGAGCCCATGTATCATTTTGAGAGGTGAAGGCAATAATTCTGGTTATTCTTTTTTCTTGATGGGCTGGGCGGCCAAAGTAACCGCAAGAACAACAATTATAGTAATAAAACAGTAATAATTATATTAGGAATGGTACTCTATTGTTAGTAATAAAGTCAATGTTAACATGACAGTTTTGCTATCGAGTTCCACTTCAGAGGATGAGACTGTGACTGAACTAAACTAAGCTTTCAAAGAGAGAGAGAGAGAGAGAGAAAGAGAGAGAAAGAAAGAGGGAGAAGGAGAGAGAGGGAGAAGGAGGGAGAAGGAGAAGGAGGGAGAAGGAGAGAGAGGGAGAAGGAGAGAGAGGGAGAAGGAGAGAGAGGGAGAAGGAGAGAGAGGGAGAAGGAGAGAGAGGGAGGAGAGAGAGGGAGAAGGAGAGAGAGGGAGAAGGAGAGAGAGGGAGAAGGAGAGAGAGGGAGAAGGAGAGAGAGGGAGAAGGAGAGAGAGGGAGAAGGAGAGAGAGGGAGAAGGAGAGAGAGACAGATAGGGACAGAGACAGATAGGGACAGAGACAGATAGGGACAGAGACAGATAGGGACAGAGACAGATAGGGACAGAGACAGGTAGGGACAGAGACAGGTAGGGACAGAGACAGGTAGGGACAGAGACAGGTAGGGACAGAGACAGGTAGGGACAGAGACAGGTAGGGACAGAGACAGGTAGGGACAGAGACAGGTAGGGACAGAGACAGGTAGGGACAGAGACAGGTAGGGACAGAGACAGGTAGGGACAGAGACAGGTAGGGACAGAGACAGGTAGGGACAGAGACAGGTAGGGACAGAGACAGGTAGGGACAGAGACAGGTAGGGACAGAGACAGGTAGGGACAGAAACAGATAGGGACAGATAGGGACAGATAGGGTGTAGCCTTTGTAGATTTGGGGGCTACATTAGGCAGGATTTAGTGCGGCAAGATAAACTCTAAAGCACACCTTTTCCTTTTCTTTATTAAAAGTTGCACTTCATCACAATTTCCTTTATACACAAGAAAATACCATTTAGTTTCTAAGTCACCACGTACACTTTATCTTCTAAGCACTTCACCTAGTTTCTGACTATCTCTCAAAACTTTAGTTCCAGACTACCTCACACCTTTTTTGTTGAGTTTCTACTACACTGTTACACCAGGGCACGTCTCTCAAAAACCGACCTGGTCGGCTGGTGCGATCCAGTTTTAATCTCCGGAAGTGATAAGGTCATCACTTCTCGAGTTGCCTTTGGTCGTGGTGTTCACGATAATTTCATGAAAGTCCGTTGTCTCACATGGGTGGGGCAACTGCATTTATTACCTACTGGTCTCTTGTACAATAATTACTAATTATATATCCAGGGGGGTGGCTTGTTAATATGTAATATTTCCGTGTGTTATGTCTGGTGGTATCCACTATGTGTGTGTGTTTGTATGTCCGTAGCGTGCCAGTGGTGGTGGGACGGACGTGAAAGTGCTGAGCTGTTAGACTGTCTATCCAGCAATTGAACGGAAGGAGTCGGGTGTGGTGGTGTGGTAATGGTCATCATGGGTATGGTGACGTATACAAGGGACAGATAGGGACAGATAGGGAAAGATAGGGACAGATAGGGACAGATAGGGACAGATAGGGACAGATAGGGACAGATAGGGACAGAGAGAAAGAGAGAAAGAGAGAGAGAGGGGGAGGGAGAGGGGAGAGAGGTGGAGAAAAAGAGAGGGAGGGGAAGAGAGAGAGGGAAGAGAGAGAGAGAGGGAGGGGAAGAGAGAGAGAGGGAGGGGAAGAGAGAGAGAGAGAGGGAGGGGAAGAGAGAGAGAGAGAGGGAGGGGAAGAGAGAGAGAGAGAGGGAGGGGACAGAGAGAGAGAGAGAGGAGGGGGAGAGACAGAGAGAGAGAGAGAGAGAGAGAGAGAGAGAGGGGGAGGGGAAGAGAGAGAGAGAGGGAAGGGAAGAGAGAGAGAGAGGGAGGGGAAGAGAGAGAGAGGTAGGGGGAGAGAGAGAGAGGGAGGGGGGAGAGAGAGAGGGAGGGGAAGAGAGAGGGAGCGAGAGAGAGAGAGAGGGGAAGAGGGAGAGAGAAGGGAAGAGAGAGAGAGAGGGAGGGGAAGAGGGAGAGAGGGAGGGGAAGAGAGAGAGAGGGAGGGGAAGAGAGAGAGAGAGGGAGGGGAAGAGAGAGAGAGAGGGAGGGGAAGAGAGAGAGAGAGGGAGGGGAAGAGAGAGAGAGAGAGGGAGGGAGAGAGAGAGAGAAGGAGGGAGAGGGAGGGAGAGAGGAGGGAGAGAGAGAGGGGGGAGAGAGAGAGAATTTCACTATTGTTTTTCAGGATAAACTCCATTAGTTTACAAACAACTGATGTAAGGCTTACAGGCCAATAGTTACCAGTATTGGATTTGTCACCCTTTTTGAACAAGGGCGCAATATTTGCTAGTTTCCACTCTTGTGCAACTCTTTCAGATTGTAAAGCTAAGTTAAAAATCGCACTGAGGAGATTGCAGATTCTTCTTTAACTTTCTTAAGTATTCTTGGGGAAATCTTGTCTGGTCCTGGCGATTTGCATGTTTATCTATAACGCGCAGCACACCATGCTCTGCAGCATCCATGCCAAGTAGGCGTGTGGATACTGACTGTTCTGGTGGTACTATGGTGGTGTTGTTTTTTCTTTTCTTTTTTCTTTTTTTTTTATCTGAAAATTTCTTTGATTTTTTTTTTTTTTTTTTGCACCTAGGGGCAATATACTGTTCTTGTGATTTCCTTTTGATGAGCCTTTTGGATTCTCGACGATATCTTGCGTACTCTAACCTATCTGCTTGGCTGTGTTGATTTGTATCTCCTATACACATGTTTCTTGGCTAGCAAAATGTTTTTTGATAGCAACATTCCATCACTTAGGTTTGGCATTGTTTGATGGACGTCTATCGCGCATTAGAATACATTCATCGATTGCTTTCTTGAGTATGTTAGAGAATATATCCCAAATTTGTTCCACATCCTGGATTTTGTCAATTTCTGACGAGTCTGTGTTTCCAATTATGCCTCTTTATTTTTTAAAGTCTGCTTTCTGGAAGGTTGGTACCTTTTCGAAGCTTTCTTGAGTATGTTAGAGAATTGCTTTCTTGAGTATGTTAGAGAATATATCCCAAATTTGTTCCACATCCTGGATTTTGTCTGTGTTTCCAAGTATGCCTCTTTATTTTTTTTAAGTCTGCTTTCTGGAAGGTTGGTACCTTTTCGAAGCTTTTGTTTTGCAGCTCGATGTTACAATCGATGTGGAATGTGAGGATTCTGTGGTCACTGGTGCCGAGCTTTTGTCCAGCATTTACATCCATTACTTGGTTATCGTTAGTAGAAAGAACAACATCGAGAACATTCTCCCCACGTGTTGGCTCGCGAATGTGTTGATATAAAGAATTTTCCAAAATATTTGAGTACACCCCATGACCGGTTTGCGAATTTAATGTCCCACTTCATAGAGTCACTGGTAATTTGAAATATTTAATAATAATAACTTTGTTCTCACTGGAAATATCTAAAGCCTGTCAATATTATGGTTTTGGGCTGGTGGTCGATAAGCAAGACCAAGAATAGATTGCTCGGACGCTGTTCGAATTTTCACGTATTTACCGTCAATGTTCCTTATTTGCGGTTTAGTCATTTCCTGTGTTTGTAGGCGTGGTTTCTCTAAAGAAATACACCAAGATCTGCTCTCTGTGACCGACAGAGAGGGAAGGAGAGAGGGAAGGAGAGAGGGAAGGAGAGAGAGAGAGAGAGAGAGAGAGAGAGAGAGAGAGAGAGAGAGAGAGAGAGAGAGAGAGAGAGAGAGGGAGGGAGGGAGGGAGGGAGGTAGGGAGGTAGGTAGAGGGAGGGGAGAGAAGGCAAATTCTTCTCTTCAGAATGGGTATAAATTATGGTGCAAAAAGAAAAAAAAAAGTTGGAGGGGTCAGATGGGCCTTTTCGACCCTTGAATTCGTTGTCTCTTCCATTAAAGACCTGGTGGTTGTAAGCTCCCCAGGAATTTAATTTTGCAGAAAAATGGGGTCTCGATTGATCGAGACCTTGCTCAGGGAAGGGATCGCCCTTCCCAGCTACATAAAATCGCCTGTCGCTAGCAGCGTGAGAGGCATTAGTCACCCTGCTGAAGGATTTAGATTGAAAAGCGCCTTGTATCACAGTCTGAATTCACCCAAATGCCTCGTCGACAGTGTGATACTGATGAACCTCACGAAGGGGAGAGGGGTGCTCTTCTCCACCCCATATATGAATAAAGTCGCCTGAAGGATTGTTAAGCGTCCGGGATGAGTAAGCCTTGACCATGTAATAGGCAGCGATTGCTCCCAGAGTTGAGTGAAATCGCATGGAGACCGACAGAATTGATATTGATCCTATTAGTTATTGAGATAGTTTCAGAAGCGTGTGTATGTGTGTGTGAGTGTGAGTGCGAGTGCATGAGAGAGAGAGAGAGAGAGAGAGAGAGAGAGAGAGAGTGCTTGTGCGTGCGTGCGTGTTTCTTTCCTTTTCTTTTCTATTTCCTTTCCTTTATTCGACTGACAGGGTGAACGCCAAAGCTAAGGGGTTACTTACAGTTAGTCCGATCACGTCTGAGAAATATAATCCCTTTATTCAGTGCCGGTCCTCAGGAAGGAACTTCACCTTTAGTTTCGAAAACAAGTTCAACTCTGCAAACCCACCCGCCCTAGCAGCGCGAGTCAATAAGGGTCACCGTTAGGCTGAGAAAGGATGGTAAAAACGCCCCAATCTCCCTCAGGAACAGGTCCATTCTCGAGGCTACTACTGGGGCTACTTCTCACACGCTCGCGCAATTTGTGCCACCGTGGGCTGTGCGTTAAAATGTGTTTGCGAAGCCGTTGGGGTGCAAAAGACAGGAACCGGGGAATTGGGACTGCTCGTACCGTTCCGGGGCTGAGGCTCGACTATTCCGTGGAGGCACCGAACCGAGACTGGAGATTAGCTCTTTGGTGAATAAAACTAATGGGGGTGGCCCGAGTCCTGGCCGAGGCAGATCGTAAACATCAGGAGCAGAGAAGGGCCGGTCGAAAACGGATACTTAAACCGGAGACCCCGTGGAACCCTTTCTGCACGCTGGTATCTTCTTTCTCGTTTCAAAACCCCGCGTCTCTAGGTACGTCCCCATACATTCATATCAAATGGAAAATTTCCCTGTTCTCGTTTTTATTTACCATGACCATTGTTTTTCACTGCTTACACGTCATACATACATGCATACATGCATACACACATACATACATACATATAAACATACAAACATATAAACATGCATTTATTATTATTATACATACATGCACACACATGAATATATACATGAATGCACGCGTTCATACGTACATGCATACATATATGCATACATACATGCATGCATACATGCATACATACATACAGATATACATATATATATGTGTGTGTGTGTGTGTGTGTGTGTGTGTGTGTGTGTGTGTGTGTGTGTGTGTGTGTGTGTGTGTGTGTGTGTGTGTGTGTGTGTGTGTGTGTGTAATTTTAGAAAATCTGCAAAGTAATTTGAACCCTGACCTGTGCGTACATAATCACGAAGCCAAGACGCTACCAACTGAGCCATGAATGATGCTACAAAAGGCTATTCGAGTCCCCGAGCACACTCTTCATAGTTACAGCACACGTAATCTCATTTTCATTGAATTTTTTTATTTAAGCAAGCCCTCCGACAAGTGTATTTCTAGAACAACTGAGCCATGAACGATGCTTTAAAGAATTACTCGAGCCTTCGAGCATGATCTTCATGGCTGCAGCAGATATAGTCTCATTTTCATAGAATTTTTCCATTTAGACAAGCCCTCCGACAAGTGTATTTTAGGACAAATTGATTCTTTAGAAGCCCTTCCAGGGGATTCGAACCCTGAGGCCAAGACGCTAGCAATTGAGCCAATTGCTAGCGTCTTGGCTGAATGAAATTGCCTGGTGACTGCCAGGGAAAATGTATAAGCCGTCAAGAGCAGTGAAAGAATTCAAGTGGTCAATATGTTTTAAAAAGTCCGTTTTCCAGCAGCTCTGATTTCTTAAAAACATATGTATATTTTTTTCATTTGTTTAAATGGCCCAGTGATTCACTATTTTTTGGGGTGGGGGTGCCAAAAGCTGCTTTATTAATTTGCTAGGTGGTCAGAATTTTTTAACCTGTTGTCTAGGGTCATTTTTTATCACGGGGAACACAAGACCTTAGGTCATGACGCAGAGTCGACTCTCGACGGTCAAGGTTTGAATCCCTGTACCTTATTGCAGAGAGTTTTTATCTCCTTTTTATAAAGTGTTTGAAAACCTCTCTTTCAGAGGGTCGAAGTCACAACGGTCGAGGTTTGAATCCTTGTACCTTATTGCAGAAAAAATTATCTCCTTTCTATGAAGTGCTTGAAAACTTCTCTTTCATAGGGTCGAACTCTCGACGGTCGAGGTTTGAATCCTCGTCCCTTATCACAGAGAACTTTTATCTCCTTTCTAGAAAGTGCTTGAAAATCTCTTTCAGAGGGTCGAAGTCACAACGGTCGAGGTTTGAATCCCTGTAAGTTTTTTGCAGAAAAAAATTATCTCCTTTCTATGAAGTGCTTGAAAACTTCTCTTTCTGAGGGTCGAACTCTCGACGGTCGAGGTTTGAATCCTTGTCCCTTATCACAGAGATAAATCGTCTATATGCAACTACAAGCCAATCAGTTTGACGTCAACTACAGGTAAAATGCTTGAATCAGTAATAGTTGATAGACTCGGAGGTCACATCGAGAGACATAATTTGATTCGTGACACACAGCATGGTTTCTCCAAGGCTAAGTCATGTATGACTAATCTTCTATCTTTTTACACTAAATTACATCAGGCGTCAGATAACAATGATGGTTACTAATTTATTTAACTTGACTTTAGCAAAACGTTCGACACGGTGTCCCACCAGAGACTACTAAATATAATAAAAGCCCATGGCATAAGAGAAAAAGTGTTAGAATGGATTAGAGCTCGGATCAGTGACAGAAAACAGCCGGTCACCATAAAGGGTGTAAAACCCAGGTAGGGAAATGTTTTTAGTGGGGTCTCCCAGGGCTCGGTTTTGGATCCCTTATTGTTCATTATGTACATAAACGACTTGGACAATGGAATTAATATGAAGTTAGTAAGTTTGCGGATGACACTTAAATAGGACTCCTTTTTAGGTTAGGAGACGACGCCGAGATTCTGCAGAATAATCTAAACAAATTGTTCACATGGTCGGTGAAATGGCAAATCAACTTCAATATCTCAAAGTGTAGCGTGTAAAACGTGGGCTACACAACCCCGAAAATAGATATAGTTTAGATAATATGTTTTTAGAGAAAACTGAGTGCGAGAGAAATTTGGGAGTTCTAGTGAGTCCTGACCTTAAATCCAGGAAACAGTGCAGTAGCGCCAGGAATAAAACTAACAGAGCACTAGGTTTTAATGCTAGGACGGTTACGAATAGAAGCGCAGAAGAAATTATCAAACTCTTATCTAGCGTTAGTTAGACCCATCCTTGACTATGCGGTACAGTTTTGGTCTCCGTTTTATAGAATGGATATTAATTCACTAGAATCAGTAAAGAGGAGAATGACCAAAATGATACATGGGCTCGGAAATTTTCCTTACGAAGAGGGGGCTTAGGTACCTCAACTTACACTCTCTGGAAAGGCGCAGAGTGCAGGGTTGATCTAATAGAGGTGTTTAAGTGGATCAAAGGCTTTAACAGGTGGGACGCAAATAAGGTCATCATATTAAGGCAACAAGGAAGGACTTGCAGTAATGGATTTAAATTGGACAAATTTAGATTTAAGAAGGAAATAGGCAAGAATTGGTTTAATAATAGGGTGGTCAACGAATGGAATAGATTTAGTAACCATATGGTGAGCGCTGAAACTATCAGTTGTTTTAAGAAACGGTTAGAGAACTTTATGGATGGGGATGATGGGTGGTATTGGATATGGAACTGCCTAGTATAGGCTTTATGGTCTCTTGCAGTCTCCTTCATTCTTATGTTCTTTTGTTCTTAATATTCCCTCAGCTGAATAGAATCTTACAGCGGCCGCAATAGCATTTAAACCTCGATCGTGGCAGTCATAGGTGGCCCAACGAGGAGACAACATTAACCCATTAAACTCCGATGACAAGATTCCTTGTCATTTGGTCAAATAAAACAAAAAATCATAAAACACCAAAATGTTTGATCAAACACCAGAAAAATATGACGTCAGTCCTCCTCGCTTCGCTCGCGAGCGAAGCGAGGAGGACTGACGTCATATTTTTCTGGTGTTTGATCAAACATTTTGGTGTTTTATGATTTTTTTTTTTATTTGACCAAATGACAAGGAATCTTGTCATCGGAGTTTAATGGGTGTAACGCCTATGGTGCACAGTGCGACGTACCCGGAGAACTTCGTCGGTAGGCCCCATCTGCGCGTCTATAAGCAAGTGGCTCTCGAGATTTCCCGCCGCGTGATTCCTTTCAGCCGACAGCCACTCCAGGTCTTTCAGAGAAGAGAAGGACGTGTTCCGTCTTTCCCGAAAACGAGTCGACTAGAGTGTCAAGCTCAGATAATGAAGACTTCCTCATGGGAAGTGATTTCTATAACGAATTTGACATGAGCATCCACCTGACGCTGGAGCACCTACCCGGCGTTGCGAAATCGCTCGAGGTAGGAGGTAACTCTCCCAAAAGGAACATGGGTTGTTGAAAGAGTCCGCTGGAGGTGGATGACTATCTTGATTCCTTTCTTCGTGGGGGGGTTTCTCCTCAAATAGATGAAATCATTTAATGGCAGATAAAATAAACATACAAATCCAGTCAGGTACTGTTAAAGCGTTAATTGAGAAAATTTCTAATCCTCTAACTTCCTAGGATTTCCTCACAGCTGAGTAAAATCACCTTGTAATAAACATACAGCTCGAGCTAGATAATCAAGTGGGTAAATCATAAATTTACCTCAAGTGATTAAAGTCATCTGGCGTTAGGTTGAACAAAATATATTTAATCTCCTTCCACTCCCTTTCTATGTCTTTTCGGTCTCTCATCTTCGACACTTCTCATCATTCTTCCCATTTCCTATCATTCACGATCTCTCCCCATCCTCTCCCATTTTCCATTTTTCCTCTGCTTCCGTTTTCCTTTTCATCACTTCCTGTCTTTCCCTTTCTTTTTCTCTTTTCCTCTCATTCCTCTCTCTGCCCACTCATCACCTTCCGTTCATTCCCAGTATCTACCTGCTCTTTATCCCTCTTTTTCTCCTTTTCTCTCTCTCTCAGCCCTTCGCTTCTCCCTTATTCTCGACCTTCCTCCCCTGACCATTTTCTCTTGTCCCTCTCATTTTCCCATTCTCCTTTCTTCTCATCCGCATATCTTATCAGCCGTTTTCGCATTTACCTCTTCTTCTTCTTCTTCCCTCTTCTGCTCATCTTTTTTTCAGTTCTTATCTCCAGTTTCTTTCTCCTCATCGTCTTCTCCTCTTCGCTAATTCATCGCAATCCTCCTCGCCTCTTCCCTTCCCTTTCCTTCATTCTTCCAATTCGCTTCCTTCATTCTTTTTTCCATTCCCTTGCTCTTTTTTTTTCATTTCCCCTTTCTCATTTATTCCCCTCCATTCTCCAGTTCCTCTCTTTTCCTCCCATTTCCTTTTTCCTCGTTCCTCTCTTCCCTCTACAGTCTTCTCTCCATTTTACTGTTTCGATCCCATCCTTCCCCTTTCCTTCTCCCTTGTTTCCTCCCTTCCCTTCCCTTATGTTTCTTATTTTCTTGTTTCTCACATTCCCTTCTCCCTCCCCTCCATTTCCCTCCCCTCTCCCTCATTCCATCCTTACTTCCTCTCACCTTAATTCCTTTCGCTTTTTTCTATTTTTTCTTCTTGCTTTTCCTCTACTTCCCTCCCTTCTCCTATATATACCTTTATTTTCCTCGTTCCATCTCATTACTCTCCTTTTTGTTTCATTCCCCTTCCTCTTCCTTTATTCATTACACCTCTTTCAATCATTTTCACTTCCTTCTATTGCTCTATTTTCTCCCCTGTCCCGCCTTCTCCATCCTCCCATTATCCCTTTACTCCGTTTTCTTTCATTCCATTTCTCCTTACCATCTCTCCAATTTCTCGGGAGTTTGTTTATTTTATGACTCTCAGATTAACTCGTTCACTTTCCATTTTATTCCTTTTATTTTTTAGGTTCGTTTATTTAGGAGCCCGAATCTCGTCCGAAGTGCATTATTTTTCGTTACTCAAAGTAATAGCCCCACTCTTCATGGAAAAAAGTAGAGAACATTTCATTCGAAGGAGAGTATGGAAGTGCATAAAAGCGGAGAAAGGGCCAAGAAGTCACGCTAGCCAGAGCGCTAGAGAAAACTTCGCCAAGACTCGACTTGGGACGCTAAACACGCCGTTTTGGCGAATTTGTGGCTCTACAGTAACCTACGCTGTGGCGTTTCAAAGAGTACTCTCTTAACTTCCAGGGAAACACGCCAGCAGCTCTCGTTTTGGAAACGGTTGATGCATAGTTTAGAAATATATATTTTCAGAATATTTCTGGCTTCATAATGATTGTCTTTTTTCTTTGTAGATTGAAACCTGACCCAATTATGTGTTGTCATTTGATTTGTCATTTGGAGAAATGATATCATGGATTACATACGACTTTTAGTGAACGTGTATAAATAAGACGTCACCATCCTAAGAATCTACGACAGTAATAGCAAAAAATAAGACTGTCTATAGAAAAAAAATCCTTAACCCATTCAACTCCGATGACAAGATGTCTTGTCATTTGGTCAAATAAAACAAAAAATCATAAAACACCAAAATGTTTGATCAAACACCAGAAAAATATGACGTCAGTCCTCGCTTCGCTGCGAGCCAAGCGAGGACTGACGTCATATTTTTCTGGTGTTTGATCAAACATTTTGGTGTTTTATGATTTTTTGTTTTATTTGACCAAATGACAAGACATCTTGTCATCGGAGTTTAATGGGTTAAATCCAACCATCACGCAAATGACACCGGAGGGGAACATGATTTTCTTTTTTCTTCAGTAATTTGTGGGCACAGTCGGTTACGTGGGGGCTGTGGGTCTCTTTGGGAGAAAAAAAATCAAAACAGAGATAGAGAGACAGAAAGGGGGTGGACGGAGAGAGAGGCGGGGAGAGAGAGGGAGTGAAGAGAGAGGGGACAGAGAGAAAAGAGAGAAATAGGAGAGGAAGAGAGACAGAGAGAGGAGAGAGAAGAGAAGAAAGGAGAAGAGAGAAAGAAGATATAGAGAGTAAGAGAAGAGAAAGTAAGAGAAGAGAGAGGAAGAGAGAGGCAGAGTAAAAGAGAGACAGAGTAAGAGAGAGATAGAGTAAGAAAGAGAGCAAGAGAGAATAAGAGTAAGAGAGAAAGAGAGTAACAGGAGAGAAAAAGACAGAGTAAGCGAGAAAGAAGATAAAGTAAGAGAAAGAGAGAAAGAGGCAGAGAGCAAGAGAGAAAGAGTAAGAGAAAGTAAGAGAGAAAGCAAGAGAGAAAACAAGAGAGTGAGAGTAAGAGAGAGAGCAAGAGAGAGAAAAATAAGGGAGAGAATAAAGGATAGAGAGAATTAGGATTAGGGAGAGAGAGAATAAGGGAGAGAGAGAATATGGGAGAGTAGGAGAGATAGATTTAGAGAGAGAGTAAAAGAGAGAATAAGTGAATAGGAGAGTAAGAGAGTAAAAGAGAGAGAGAGAGAGTAAGAGTAGGAGAGAGAGTAAGGGAGAGTAGGAGAGAAAGAGAAAGAGAGAGACAGTAAGAGAGTAGGAGAGAAAGAGAATAAGAGAGTAAGAGAGTAGGAGAGACTGAAAGAGTATGAAAGAGAGTACGAAAGAGAGAGTAGGAGAAAAAAGTAGGAGAGAGTAGGAGATAGAGTATGAGAGAGTGAGAGAGTAAGAGAGAGCAAAGAGAGAGCTAGGGAGAGAGAGCAAGAGAGAAAATAAGGGATAGAGAGAATGAGGTAGAGAGTAAGACAGAGTAAGAGAGGAGGAAAGAGAGTGAATAAGAGAGAGTAGGAGAGAGTGGGAGAGAGAGAGTAGGAGAGAGTAGAGAGTAGGAGAGAGTAGAGAGTATGAGAGAGTAGAGAGTAAGAGAGAAGAGAGTAGAGAGTAAGAGAGTAGAGAGTAAGAGAGTAGAGAGTAAGAGAGTAAGAGAGTAGAGAGTAGAGAGTAAGAGAGTAGAGAGTACGGAGTAAGTGAGTAAGAGAGTAAAGAGTAAGAGAGAAAGATAATAAGAGATCGAGAGAGAATAGGGGAGAGAGAGAATAAGGGAGAGAGAGAATAAGGGAGAGAGAATAAGGGAGAGAGAGAATAAGGGAGAGAGAGAATAAGGGAGAGAGAGAATAAGGGAGAGAGAATAAGGGAGAGAGAATAAGGGAGAGAGAGAATAAGGGAGAGAGAGAATAAGGGAGGGAGAGAATAAGGGAGAGAGAATAAGGGAGAGAGAGAATAAGGGAGAGAGAGAATAAGGGAGAGAGAGAATAAGGGAGAGAGAGAATAAGGGAGAGAGAGAATAAGGGAGAGAGAATAAGGGAGAGAGAATAAGGGAGAGAGAATAAGGGAGAGAGAGAATAAGGGAGAGAGAGAATAAGGGAGGGAGAGAATAAGGGAGGGAGAGAATAAGGGAGGGAGAGAATAAGGGAGGGAGAGAATAAGGGAGGGAGAGAATAAGGGAGGGAGAGAATAAGGGAGGGAGAGAATAAGGGAGGGAGAGAATAAGGGAGGGAGAGAATAAGGGAGAGAGAGAATAAGGGAGAGAGAATAAGGGAGGGAGAGAATAAGGGAGGGAGAGAATAAGGGAGGGAGAGAATAAGGGAGAGAATAAGGGAGAGAATAAGGGAGGGAGAGAATAAGGGAGGGAGAGAATAAGGGAGGGAGAGAATAAGGGAGGGAGAGAATAAGGGAGGGAGAGAATAAGGGAGGGAGAGAATAAGGGAGGGAGAATAAGGGAGGGAGAGAATAAGGGAGGGAGAGAATAAGGGAGGGAGAGAATAAGGGAGAGAGAGAATAAGGGAGGAAGGAGAGAATGAGGGATGGAGAGAATAAGGGATGGAGAGAATAAGGGATGGAAGGGAATAAGG
>NC_134777.1:29593197-29598197 GCF_046742065.1 Oratosquilla oratoria | reverse complement strand
TAATGTTTAAGTAATGTTTAAGTAAGGCTTAGGTAATGTTTAAGTAATGTTGAAGTAATCTTTATGTTTAAGTAATCTTTCGCTAGTCATCTAAGTAAACTTGTAAACCGTCCCGCGAACCCAAGGTTGAGAACACCTGGCCTAGTCTAATTCAGGAGTTTACGCAGCTGCACGGAAAAATGTATCTTTTCACATCTTTCAAACATGAAGTCTTTCTCAATTCATGACCTTGTGATGACCTCCTGTCCCGAACCAAGAAATTCTCAGTTTTTTCCATCCTCTACCTGAACACTGCAATTAGATCACTTACTTCTCTTCGATCCTTTAACGATGGCAGGTTCCAATGTTTGTAGTGTCTCTCCTCAAATAACTAATAAACAAAATTAGACATATTCAGGTCGCTACTTTTTGCATTCTGTCACCTTTACTTTGTGCAGTGACCATGTCACTGCTGCATATCGTCACCCTCATAAAGAAATTGCCCAAGCCATTTTTCGCCAATTTCTGGATTTTTTCTTTTTCTAAATAATTATTTAGTGTCTGAGTAGGTTAAAACTACGTTAGGAGGAACATTACGTACATTTATAGAATAGAAAAACTTTTTTTTTCTGAAAAGTTGGACAAATGACTTAGGCACTTTCTTTATGAGGCTGACGATATTTCAGTTTGAGGCGAATTAATGTCTCTATGGTTTTTATCTTCGTTATCTCTTCATCCATATAATGAAAAGTCACTTTTTTTTTTACCTTTTTTTAGCGACCCGTGTACTTCGCCTACAACTTTGTTAGTATGACCAGACACCAAGTCGACTCTTATCAACGCACATTCTTCTCCTCTTCTGATCGTAACTTTTTCTCTTCCCAATGAATTATTCAATTATATTTTCTTAACCATTTGCCATTTACAGCATCTTATATCTTTTGGCACTGAAATTGACTTTCCATTCTTGGTTCCAGGTATATATGTTAACTCAATTTTTTTCGTAACAACCTGCAGACATCCTTGTTTCTCACTCTACTCGTGATTTTCGCATTGTCCACAAATAAGTTAATGTAGCTTGTGGTACCTTTCGTAAAGTCATTCACGTAGACATTACAGGTAATAGCACCAACTTTTGTGGATTCCACTAGCCATAGTCCTCCATCCTGACATCTTGTCCTTTATTACTGTCATAATGCACATATCATTCAGGAACTTTTTCATCCAATCAAGTACTTTACCTCTTAGTCCTACAATATGCTTTAATTTCCATTGTGGTCGATTGTGAGATACTTTGTCAAATACTCTTTAGACCTAGGTATACACAATCCACCCATTCCTCTCTTGCAACACATCAATCACCGTCGAGGAAAAGTTAAATGCTTAATTGATTCGACACGCATAATCTTCCTGATCTAAAGCCGAATTCAGTGTCTGTGTCTGTCTGTGTGTGTCTGTATCTGCGTGTCTGTGTGTTTATGTATTTACCTAGTTGCAGTTACGAGCAGTATACAGGAGCTAAACTCTAGTACCCCGTCTCTTAAATTCCATTTACCATACTTTTTTACATACATATACCAAGGGTCTTTTCACCCTTACAAGGGAGGTAGCCAAAGTCAAAGGTATAAATCCACTTCCACCCCTTTCATCCCCACATACTCCACTCCCATTCACTAACCCCCCCCCCTCTTTTCTTGGCTCCTGGATGACTGGTCGTCCCTGTATCTTGCCCATTGCCCTGGGTCAGAAGCAATGCGGCAAGACACAACACATCCACAGCAAGGCCGCTTCATTTAATCGGCGACCCACCCCCTCCGTCCCCTCATGCAGAAAAGGAGAAGACGGGAAGAAATCCCTTCGGGCTGCATCAAAATATCATTCACACATACTCCCTAACTCCCAACCCCATCCTCCACCCACTCCCTCCCATACATCACAACATCATCCATACACAGCCATTCTCCATTCACCCTTATCTTCTGTCTTCTCCCTTCCTTCCTCAGCAGACATTCCTCTCTTTCCCAAAGTCCCTTTTACCCCATCCATCCATCTTATCCTTGGTCGCCCCCCTCATGTTCACTCCTTCCACATCTGTCTTCCACGCCTCTTTTACTAATTTTTCTTCACTCATTCTTTCCATGTGTCCAAACCATCCCACTACTCTTTCATCAATCCTGTCTCCCAACTCATTTTTCACCCCCGCTCTCCTCCTCACTTCCTCATTTCTCACTCTATTCAGCCTAGTCACCCCTACCATACTTCTCAGACATCTCATTTTGAACACATTTAATCCCTTTCTCTCTTCCTCTCTTAATTTCCATGTTTCTACCCCATACACTGTCGGCACAATCACCCCTTCTTACAATCTCCTCTTAGCATCCACTCCCAAATGTCTATTTCTATTACACATTATAATTCCTCCAAGGCATTTACTTGCTCCTTTCAATCTACATTCCACCTCCACTCCTCCCTTTCCCGCCACATTCGCCCCCAAATATCTAAAACTATCCACTTCCTCCAGCCTCTCTCCCTTAATACTCACTTCCAATTTGCTGCCATCTTCTCCCCTTGTACATCTCATCACCTTACTTTTTAATCTAGTTTATTGTTCCAGGTTGGGCTGTATCATATCCTAGACTATTCCAGAAAATTACGCATGTGTAAGATTTTTTTTCTTTTTACTTCAAACATGTGTTCTTTTTCAGTTCGTTCTCGTTACCTGATAATGCTCTCCTCGTGCGTGCATACCTTCGAACGCGCGCGCGCGTGTGTGTGTATGTCTGTGTCTTTGTGTGTGTGTGTGCCTGTGCAAGTGTGTGCGTGTGTGCGTGTGCGTGCGCGCGCGCGTGTGTGTGTGTGTGTGTGTGTGTGTGTGTGTGTGTGTGTGTGTGTGTGTGTGTGTGTGTCTGTGTGTCTGTGCGTGTGTCTGTGTCTGTGTCTGTGTGTGTGTGTGTGTGTGTGTGTGTGTGTGTGTGTGTGTGTGTGTGTGTGTGTGTGTGTGTGTGTGTGTGTGTGTGTGTGTGTGTGTGTGTGTGTGTGTGTGTGTGTGTGTGTGTGTGTATCTGTATGCGTATTATGTAATCGTATTACACAAGAAAACAATTATATTCGTGAGATCCATTCTCTTATTTTTCAGATATACCTAGATTAGAAACCTCACGAGGATTGAGCATGGGAAATATGAGCATTTAAGCTATTCCAGAAGCTATGGACCACTGAATAATGATCCCCCAACCACCAAAATCGATGTCCTTTTTAGGTCAGCGTCCTATAGGGCCCTGAACAATGAACATTATGACGTAAAACTGAGACATCAGAGATGACTCTGGCATCATGACGACGGCCGGATTAAAAGGACAAGTGCCATCCGGCACAGAGGAGGTTAATCAAAACGTCACCTAAATCCCTCGTAACCGAGAGATGAATCAAACAGCGTAATGGATGGATGAGTAGGCAGGATGTAGCCCAGCTCCCAGAGAGGAGATGAATGAAGGTTCAGTAATTGGCTAGAATTGGAGAGAGCAACGAAGGGAAGGAAAGGAACGGACTTTGAGAAAGGCGAATGTCGATGGCAGTTTTGACAAAGGAAACATCATGTGAGGACGAAGTCTTATGACGTCCGTTGTGGGTCTCCCTCACCTGAAAAAAAATATCGCATAAAGACATCTAGAATAAACTTGAGAGTCGAATGTGAACGCCAAGGAGGATTTATGCTATAACGTTTCACTCGTGGGAGGATTTGAAGCGACAGGATGAGTCAATGCCTTTGGGAGTTCACAAAAAGAGGTGGGTAATGGGAATAGAGGAGTAGAAAAAAGTGAGAAAAAGTGCCACAGGGTACGAAGGGACTAATCTGGCCGGTGCAATGAAGACACGGCCTTGAAAAAAAAAAAAAAAAAGACGGGGAGGGGGGAATGGAATCGTGCTTCAGACGTTAAGAAAAGGCTCCAAGTGGACAAGTCGAGTGAGTGACGGGTGATGACGTGGTTTGACGTGGAAACGAGCGAGAGGGAACAAAACAAAAGACACGCGTAAGAAAAGACGAACCCAAGGAAACGCACAAAGGAACGGAGTCTAAACAAGAACAGGTCACTTTATTTTGGGAAGAAGTCTAGCAATATGAAATCATTGAGAAGCATGCGAATTAACTGTCAGGCTGCTTCAATTAAGGGATGAATAGCAGAGGATATATAAGCTGGATTACTAAGCTGGATTAACCCATTATGATGAGGTTCAGAAGCTGTATCATCCCACACGGGGTAGTCCGGTGTTCCTGCACTGAAGAGCAAAGTGGGTCGGTCGTAGGAGGCCTTTGATAAAAGCTCCGTTGAAGAAGATATGGCAAACTATTAATGGTAGCTTGGTATCAAGCATAAGTACAACTTGCTTTTTTCCATAATGTTATCTATTTTCACGAGAACCATATTTAGAATACCTTATCTCAGAAGTACTATTTGAGGAACTTTTGACGAAAATGTTCGTCGTCTGCTAAGTTGCATTTTAAAACCGCTTACAGCGCCAACTCTTGTTCTTAGTTCTGATGACGTCATGATGTACACCAACACAAGCATTCTACAACAAAACGGACAATTCCTTCAGCGATTTGAGTTTTTCATCGTCTTTTGAAAGTACTCTCGGCTCCCTAAATATCTCTGACAACAGCCAAGTTGTGTGGATAGACGGCATAGTTATGGGCTATCAATTTGAACCGAAATATTTCTATGAAGAAGTTTTCATATTGGTGCTTCATTGGTGCTCACCTGTGTACATGTTGGTTCTGCAATGCTACCCTTTTGCAGTGTGGTCCTACACGAACTACTATACTGCATTACATTCACACTGTGCCTTCTGGATGCCACAAAAACTTTGCAAATGATGATTTCTACAATATAATACAGATGTATTTTCTTCTCGGCCCGAGTGCCAGTAAAAAAGCTTAACTGTGGTGATTTGTTTCTACTACATAAAACTAATTATTCTTTACACGACAAGTTAGATACATTGTTTTAAATTGTTTACGC
>NC_134777.1:29580697-29583197 GCF_046742065.1 Oratosquilla oratoria | reverse complement strand
AAGAACTACAAAAACACCAAAAAATAAAACAACAATGACTACAACAGAAACAACACCAAGAACAGTAACAACGACAACAGCAACAACAGCAAAAACAACAATATCAATAACAATAAAAGTAAAAAAAAAATATGAAAATAAATCATTAAATAAAATAAAGAAAGCAGACTTTGACAAACACGCCTCTGTGCACAGGTGACCGACCGAACGACCATCCGGGGTTTTCCCTGCAGGAGGAAGTGAGATTAGGCCTCCCTCGGGTTCTCCTCCCGAGGTCGTGTACGGAATGAAGTTCAGACGTCTCATCAAGGACAAGCTGCTATAGTCAGCGCAACGAGAAGTGATCACTAAGGCGGGGTTAGGAGATTTCCCGGTGGTGCCATATCTCAGAATGCAGTGTGAGGGGGGCGGGGCTAGAGAATAGATGTAGCGGCAACGTCGCTCTCTCTTGCTCATATGCCATGTCTGACTCGAGGAAACGAAACCTTTGTATAGAAATCATTGCTTTGGTTTTTACCTCAGTGGTGGTGTGTGACAAAAAATTTGAATATAATTATATGTGGCAACATTATAAAAATATAAAATAAAATTATAAAATAAAATAAAATTATAAAATAATTATATGTGGCAACACAGGGGGACTCCCAGTGCTCCGCCCTAACGGCCATTTCTCAATGCAACGAGTATAGTCATCGGGAGACGACCACGCCAGGAAGAGGACTGCATGATCCGCCGAAAGGACAAGAACGACGCCAGCACAGGCGAGTGGGGTAAGTAGCAGTTTTTTTATTTTCTAAATAGAATTAACTTAAAAGTTAAAAAAAACTATTTGGTAATAAGGACAGCAGTCCGAAGAAGATGAAAAAAGGTGAAGACGTATTAACTAAGATTTGCGCATTATTTTCATGCTTTCATGCTCCCTTATATAGTCTCTTCTCCTTACAACACTGTGGGCACAATCATTCCTTCATTCAAACATCGCTTTTCCTTCATCATCAAGTACCTACTACTCATAAAAAATCATTCTTACTAGACATTACTCTTTAATTCACCTCCACATATACATGTGTTATTGAAGTCGACAGCATTCTGACAGTTGCTAATCTTCTTGCGACTGTCAGAATGCTGTCGACTTCAATAACACGTGCTTACAGGAGAATCTGCTCCCGTATTTTCCAAATATACATATACATATACATATACAGACATAAAGACATATGTAGTGTTCACGCACGCCCCCACAAGCGCGGTGTACCGAAAAGGAGCGCTTTGTATTCCTTATCTGTACCGCCGCACGAGTGATCTGGGCCGACAAGGCATCTCAGTGCCGGTATCATCGTGACATCCGAGAATGCCATCAATCAAATCCTGATTATCAATATTGCTCGTGTCTGTTTGTCACAGGACGGTGCCCTTATTGGGCGTTCGGCAGAAACAATTACTTTCGATATGCCCCGAATTCCTAAGCATCTAATTGTTATCGGAAACAAGATCTAAATAACTGATTCTGGAGTTGCCAATGACTGCCAGATGATCTGCCGTGGTGTTTGGTCTTTACTCTCCTCTACAAAACTCCAAAAGCCCACCCCACCCCCCTCTTCCCCTTCAAAATCCATATGTACCATCTTTTCTTAATAAACGTGGCGTTTGTACTTTTATATTTATCTTATGTCCATGGGTTATATTTCTTAATCTTACAGCAAGAATCGTCGCCTAGTTCTACAGTTACCAAAGATAATAGGAAACCACTGCGCCACGGGTGTGTGCGTGTATGTGTGTGTGTGTGCGTGCGTGAGTGTGTGCGTGTGTGTGTGTGTGTGTGTGTGTGTGTGTGTGTGTGTGTGTGTGTGTGTGTGTGTGTGTGTGTGTGTGTGTGTGTGTGTGTGTGTGTGCATTTGTATGTATGTGTATGTGTGCATGTGTATGCGAGTACATGCGTATGTGTGTGCATGCGTATGTGTGCATGCGTACGTGCATGCATGTGTATCTGTGCATGCGTATATGTGTGCATGTGCATGTGTGTGCATGTGTGTGTGTGTGCATGTGTATGTGTGTGCATGTGTATGTGTGTGCATGTGTATGTGTGTGCGTGTTTGTGCGTGTGTATGTGTCTGTGTGTATATATGTGCGTGTATGTGTTTGCGTGTGTATGTCTGTATATGTGTGTGCGTGTCTGTGTGCGTGTGTATGTATGTGTGCGAGTGTGTGTTTGTGCCTCTATGTTTGTGTGTGTATGTGTGCGTGTGCATATGTGTGTGTGTATGCGTATGTGTGTGCGTGTGTATGTATGGTTGTGTATATGTTTGCGTGTGTATGTCTGTATATATGTATGCGTGTGTATGTGGGGTGTGTGTGTGCGTGTGTATGTGGAGTGTGTGTGTTTATGCGTATGTGTGTATATGTGTACGTGCGTGTGTTTGCATGTACATGTTTATGTGCGTGTGTGTGTGTGTGTGTGTGTGTGTGTGTGTGTGTGTGTGTGTGTGTGTGTGTGTGTGTG
>NC_134777.1:29555697-29560697 GCF_046742065.1 Oratosquilla oratoria | reverse complement strand
TGCTTCTACTATCTGGCAACATTTGTTTAACTACATTCCACGTACCAGAAATGTTACCTTTATTGTCGTTAAGACGACTCCTACTCAGCTGTTTTTTCCTATTTGCTATGCTATTTCTAACTTGTATCTTTTTAGTTTTATACTGATTTTGCAAAGAATTTCTATATCTATTTAATTTCAAGTTTTTTTGTAACTCATCTCTTTCTTTCATTACACTTCTGATGTCATCTGTTAACCATGGGGCAGGTGGGCGGGTTAACTGTCTAGTAACCAAAGGTGCACAAGTATCAAGACTACTTCTAAGAACATTAGTGACTATACTGGCCTGTATACTAACGTTGTCCGTATCTAGAATAGTATTTAAAGTACACGTTTTGTCTAATAATAAATTACACAGCGTATTTTGACTGTAGTTTGCAAGAGTTCGAAAAGTTCTAATTATAGGGGTACGTTTAGGCTTTTTGATATCCAGATTAATGGTTATCATTTCATGGTCTGCAACAGGACTAGGTATTACGTCGAAAGCATGGATCATTTCTGTCCTGTTGGTAATCAAAAGATCAATTAAGGTGGCAGATGTTGACGTTATCCTAGTCGGCGTATCTATAACTTGGTTCAATTTAACATTGCGCACTATTTTCCCCATATGGTTTTCTATATTTAAGAGATTATCATTAAAATCGCCCAAAATAAACAATGGTTTATTACGCATAGACATATTTCTAAAAGACTCTAGGATATAATCAAAAGTAGCAACACTGGCTTTTGGGTGACGGTAAATACACCCAACAATAAAAGAAGGCAGTTTACGGCATTGTACAGTAACCCAAACATCTTCGACACCATCTATCTTCTCAATGGGATTAGTTACTTCAGTGACCTTCAAATCATCCCTAATGAATATACACACTCCCCCACCACGGCCATGATCTCTTCTAAATATTTTTAAGTTAGGTATATTTACAAAGTAATTACTCATATGAGGAGAAATCCACGTTTCAGTTAAACAAAGTATATCAACGTTATTTTCTTGCACTAAATGTTCTATCTCGTCTTTATGGCTCATTAAAGATTGAGCGTTCATGTAAGTCACATTTATAAGGTTAAAGTTTTTTCCATTTTCAAGTACATTCACATCGGCTCTAACTTCATGGCCATTTTCCTAATGATTATAACGGTGGCAGAGTCTTTCCTTATGTCCGTATGTGCCACAAGAACCACACCTAACCTTATGATCATATCGGCAGTTTGACTGGTGATGATTGAACTCGCCACAATTAAAGCATCCTTTACGCTGAGGGCCATTCCTTCTAAAACTGAAAGTTTCATGGGAGTTACGCTGTTCTATCCTAGGAGGCCTCTGGCTGTAGACATTGTTCCTATACCTATGATCGTCACTTTTCTGTTGGTTTATATAGTATTTCCTATTTTCATCATAGTTGAGATTGAAGTTATCATTCCTATTTCCTCTATCATATTCAACATTGTTCAACACTGAAGGTCTTCTATTGTACTTCTGAGTATATTCTCTCATATCAGAATGAGTACCTGTATTTTTTCTTTGCGTGTTTGTTTGAGAGAATATATTTTTCCATTCGCCACTCATCTCTAAACTTTTGTCTATCTTATTTATTATTGACATTAGCTTTAACACTCCGTATCTATTGAAGTTAACGCATCCACTTTCAGAGTCTGTCACATAACACAATTCTTCAATATCCCCATGTGCTGTTTTGAAACTCAAGTTCGTTAAAATGACTACAATTCCGTTTTCTTTAGCCCAGCTCTCTAGGTTGGTGTTATACTGATTTATTCTACAATTCAATTCCTCATTTTCGGGTACCGGTGCCAACTCACAAACAGAGATACGCATAGCATCCTTTTTACTCTTGAGGATCGTAATTACGGAGCCTAGATTATCCAGTACTACTTCCGGGCTTACGTTTTCTATGAGGTCTTGAATTCCGCAGTAAATGAAACATCTATCCGGTGTCCAATCGAGTTTTTCTTCAATCCAACAGCTCAGGAGGTCCATCGTTGCTTCATGTATAGTTCTTATTTTACAATGCTCAGATAAGTCAGAAGGAAAGGCTTCGTTTAGATTTGAGTCACCTATTAAGAGTGATCTTTCCGGAGTCGTAACTGATGTAGGTTCTTGAGGTCTCATAATGTTACGTTCTCCCATTTTAACTTGTTCTTCTAATGCCGACATGCGATCATTTAGTCTGTTGATAATCACCTGAGTACTTTTGATCACTGTATTTAGCTCTTCGATTTCATTGTCTTTCATTGTGACTTTTTTCCGCAAATCTTCAATCTCTCCTTGAAGTTTCTCGATGGGATCAGTTGGGTTTTCCTTCCTCCGGAAGCATATTCGATTTTGTAACATTGTGAATTTTTTTTTTTACCTCCATGTTCTTGCGTTGATAAGCACTGCTAATACAAGTTTTTAAGCTTATATCATTTTGTACTATTATAAAATCTTTAGTTTTTACCTTCATGTTTTATGTGTACAAAAATATGTATCACTATGTAATGCTCTTGTGAATATTGTAAATAATGTAAAGAATACCCAATGAAAATTGGAATAAAGGAATTATTATTATTATTATTATTATTATTATTACTCTCTCTCTCTGCCTCTCTCTCTCTGCCTCTCTCTCTCTGCCTCTCTCTCTCTGCCTCTCTCTCTCTGCCTCTCTCCCTCTGCCTCTCTCTCTCTCTCTCTCTCTCTGCCTCCCTCTCTCTCTCTCCCTCTGCCTCCCTCTCTCTCTCTCTCTCCCTCTGCCTCTCTCTCTCTCTCTCCCTCTGCCTCCCTCTCTCTCTCTCCCTCTGCCTCTCTCTCTCTATCTCCCTCTGCCTCTCTCTCTCCCTCTGCCTTTCTCTCTCTCTCTCTCTCTCTCTCTCTCTCTCTCTCTCTCTCTCTCTCTGCCTCTCTCTCTCTCTCTGCCTCTCTGCCTCTCTCTCTCTGCCTCTCTGCCTCTCTCTCTCTGCCTCTCTGCCTCTCTCTCTCTCTGCCTCTCTGCCTCTCTCTCTCTCTGCCTCTCTGCCTCTCTCTCTCTGCCTCTCTGCCTCTCTCTCTCTCTGCCTCTCTGCCTCTCTCTCTCTCTCCCTCTCTCTCTCTCTGCCTCTCTCTCTCTCTGCCTCTCTCTCTCTCTGCCTCTCTCTCTCTGCCTCTCTCTCTTTCTGCCTCTCTCTTTCTGCCTCTCTTTCTGCCTCTCTTTCTGCCTCTCTTTCTGCCTCTCTTTCTGCCTCTCTTTCTGCCTCTCTTTCTGCCTCTCTTTCTGCCTCTCTTTCTGCCTCTCTTTCTGCCTCTCTTTCTGCCTCTCTCTCTTTCTGCCTCTCTCTCACTCTCTCTCCCACTCTCTCTCTCTCTCTCTCTCTCTCTCTCTCTCTCTCTCTCTCTCTCTCTCTCTCTCTCTCTCTCTCTGTCTCTCTCTCTCTCTCTCTCTCTCTCTCTCTCTCTCTGCCTCTCTCTCTCTCTCTCTGCCTCTCTGCCTCTCTTTCTGCCTCTCTCTCTCTCTCTGCCTCTCTCTCTCTCTCTCTCTCTCTCTGCCTCTCTCTCTGCCTCTTTCTCTCTCTGCCTCTCTGCCTCTCTTTCTGTCTCTCACTCTGTCTCTCTCTCTCTCTGTGTCTCTCTCTCTGAAAATATGCTGCTAAGGGTTAAAACCTATTTCCAAATTAACGGACTGCTATTAAACGAAAAGAAAACTCAATGTATGTTTGTAGGTTCTAGGCAGTATATATCAAGAATACCAGAAGACACGATCATAAATTTTAACGGCTCAGTCATTAAACCTGTAAAAGTAGTTAAGAATCTGGGGGTGTATATGGACCAATATTTGTCTTTCGATAGTCACATAGATCATATACATAAGAAAGTCACGGGGATACTTATGTACCTCACACGAATAAAGGATTGTTTTGATTATGAAACGCGAGTTATGGTAATTGACGCACTGGTACTCAGCATAATAAATTATTGCTCAAATGTATGGGGCTCGGCTAATAAAACCCAGATTGAAAGAGTACAAAAATTACAAAACTTTGCTGCTAGAGTTGCTGTAGGGGGAATAGGTAAATACGACCACGTCTCACCCGCGATTAAACGTTTGAATTGGCTCAAAATAGAAAATAAGTGTTCATTTGATATATGTATGTTTATATTTAAAATATTAAAAAAGAGATTCCCCGAATGGTTGTATAGAAATATCTTCGACATCAGTATAACAAGAGATAGGCCATCAAGGCAAAGACAGAATCTCTATGTTCATCGGGTTAATACTGAAATAGGCACAAGAATGATACCTGTAAGAGGGCCTAAGACATGGAATAAACTCCCTATCGCTATTAGAGACATAACATCAATAAATGTGTTCAAAGATAGGTTGCGTAAATATTTTCTAGATAATCAAATGAAAGTCAGCAAACATTTGTTAGCGTATAATATGCACTAGTAACACAAGGTTTTTAAGCATATTCGATTTTGTAACATTGAAATTTTTTTTTTTTTACCTCCATGTTCTTGCGTTGATAAGCACTGCTAATACAAGTTTTTAAGCTTATATCATTTTGTACTATTATAAAGTCTTTAGTTTTTACCTTCATGTTTTATGTGTACAAAAATATGTATCACTATGTAATGCTCTTGTGAATATTGTAAATAATGTAAAGAATACCCAATGAAAATTGGAATAAAGGAATTATTATTATTATTATTATTATTACTCTCTCTCTCTCTCTGCCTCTCTGCCTCTCTCTCTCTGCCTCTCTCTCTCTGCCTCTCTCTGCCTCTCTCTCTCTCTGCCTCTCTCTCTGCCTCTCTCTCTCTCTCTGCCTCTCTCTCTCTCTCTGCCTCTCTCTCTCTCTCTCTGCCTCTCTCTCTCTCTCTCTGCCTCTCTCTCTCTCTCTCTGCCTCTCTCTCTCTCTCTCTGCCTCTCTCTCTCTCTCTACCTCTCTCTCTCTCTCTCTGCCTCTCTCTCTCTCTCTCTGTCTCTCTC
>NC_134777.1:29470697-29550697 GCF_046742065.1 Oratosquilla oratoria | reverse complement strand
AAAGAGGAGAATGAAGAATTAAAGAGGAATAATAAAGAAAACAAAGAGGCCATAGCTAAAGAAGCTAAGGGTTGGAAGACAATCCAAGAAAACAGTAAAGTTGCATTTACTGACATAATTAAACAGCAAATGAAAGAACAAACTGAAGACTCAGTTATTAAAGTGATGAGACAAAAGGAGAATATAGTAAGAGACTTAGCAGACATAAAGAAATGTATAATTATATTAGGAATGGAAGAGAAACACAACCCAGATAGAACCACAAGAATCAAAGAGGGAAATGAAAAAGTAAGCAAATTACTAGAATTAGTTCAGGAAGATGAACCTGAAATCATGAAACAAATTGAAGAGAAGTTTAGACTCGGAAAGTATAGTACAGATATGACCAGACCAATTTAGATTAAATTCAGGTCACAAACAACGGCAGAGAATATCTTATCAAAAACAGGGAAACTAGCAGCAAGTGAACAATATAAAAAGGTATGGATAAAAAGGGAAATGAATAAAGAGAAAAGAGAGGAAAAAATGAAAAGACAACAAGCTAAGGAAAAAAACGAGAACACAACAGAGTCAGAAAAAGAGAAATTCTATTGGAGAGTAGTGAATATGAAAGTAAAGAAATTCGAAATACTAGAGAAAAACAAAAGGGAAACAGAGAACACAATGGAAGTGGCAGAAAACTAAAAATGGCTTACACAAACATAGATGGATTAATTACAGGATTGAATGAGCTGAATGATTATCTGAAGGAAAAAGAACCGGACATAATGGGAATTGTAGAAACGAAATTAAAAGGTCCACTACCACCCAACAGTGTAGGACATGACGCATATAATTATTGGATTAGAAACAGAGAGACAAAGAAAGGGGGTGGAGTTATGTTCCTGACTAAGAAGGATATAAACGTGAAGAGTGTCACATATGGAAAGAATACAGTAGAGATGATTATGATCGAAGTGGAAGACAGAGATAAGAAGAACAGAAAGTTTGTGATAAATTATGTGCCTCCAAAAACAGCCTCGTGGGAAGAGAGTGAACATAAAAGTATGTTAGAGGACACAAAGATAACATATAAGATAATGGAAGATGGAGGAAGAATAGTTATGATGGGCGACTTTAATTGCAAAGAAGTCTGCTGGGAAGAGATGACAGTAAAGGGTGGAGACGGCTCATGGGGAAATGTTCTACTCGAGATGATTATTGACCATACAATGACGCAGTGGATACAGGAGAACACTAGGTATAGAAATGAAGAACCATCGAGACTAGACCTAATAATCACATCTGAACCTAGAATAGTAGAAAAGATTGAATATAAAACACCAATAAGTAAAAGTGACCATATACTGATTGAACTGGATCTAAATGAGGAAAAATACATGAAAAGAAATGAAAAATATAAAAAAGGAAGAATAATGTATTAAAAAACAAACTTTGATAAAATAAGAGTTCTTTCAAAAAGAAAACTGGGAAGGAATATAAAAAGGAGGAACAACAGTGGAAGAGAAATGGAATTTGACAAAAATTTATAAAAAAAAAAAAAAAAAAAAAGTGGAAAAGTATGTCCCAAGACAAAAACAAGAAAAAGAATATGTAAAGTGCTGGTACAACAAAAGTTGTAGGGAGTTAAAAGACAAAAGAGACAAAGCTTGGACCAAAATGAAAAAAATACAGAAGACCTGAAAAATGGAAAATATATACTTGTTATAGAAATGAATATGTACAAGCGTTCAGAGAGGAAAACAGAAAATATGAAAAAGATGTCATAGAAAAATGTAAAGATCAACCAAAACTATTTTACAGATTTGTAAACAGCAAACTGAAAAACAAACAAGATTTGGAGAAATTAAGACAAGGAGGAGTTGAATACACAGAGGAAATTGAAATGGCGGAAATTATGAACAAGCATTTTAAATCTGTGTTTACAAGAGAGAACATACAACCTGAAGAGATCAAATGGAAAGAGAAAGTCCCCCCCATGAAAGAAATAGAAGTAACAAAGAATGAAATATTGAAACACTTGAGTAATCTTGATGTCAGAAAATCGCATGGACCAGATGAAATAGCAAACTGGATTTTGAAAGAATGCAGGAATGAACTGGCAGACAAAATACATAGCATAATAAACAGTTCCTTGAAAGAAGGAAAAGTCCCAGAAGATTGGAAAAAAGCAAATATAGTACCTATATACAAAGGGGGAAATAAAGAAGATCCTACCAACTACAGACCAGTCTCTCTAACAAGTACAATAGCAAAAATATGTGAAAAAATTGTCAAAAGTAGATGGGCAAAATATTTAGAAAAAAAAACAACGTGCTAAATCCAAGGCAATTTGGATTCAGACAAGGACGATCAGGCGTCACCAATTTAATATGTTTCTATTCAAGGCTAATAGATATAATACAAGAAAGAGATGGATGGGCTGATTGTGCATTTCTAGACCTAAAAAAAGCCTTTGACAAAGTACCACATAAGTTGCTTAACAAATTAGAAACTGAAGGAGGAATACAGGGCAAACTGCTTAAATGGATGGAAAGCTTTTTGCAAGAAAGACAAATGAGAGTAGTGATAAGAGACAAACACTCAAAATGGGATGAGGTAATAAGTGGTGTTCCAGAAGGAACAGTTCTGGCCCCAATAATGTTTGCTATATACATTAATGATATGGATGACGGAATTGAAAGTTATATGAGCTTCTTTGCAGATGATGCAAAACTGTTAAAAAAAAAAGTGAACACGGAAGAAGATTGTGAGTCACTACAGAGTGATCTAAATAAAGTACAGGAATGGAGTAGGAAGTGGGAGATGGAGTTCAACACTAAAAAGTGTAGTATAATGGAATTTGGAAAAAGCAAAAACAGAATAACAGGATCATATAAATTGGGAGAAGAAGGAATAAAAAAAGTAGAAAATGAGAAGGACCTGGGAGTCATTGTTATGAATAATATGTCACCTGAGAAACAAATAAATAAGATTTTTTGAGAAATTTTTAACTTAATAAGAACAATCAAAGTGGCATTTACATACCTGGATGAAGAAATGGTGAAGAAAATTCTAATCACTCTGATAAGACCAAGACTGGAATATGCAGCAACGATATGGTCACCAAGTACAAAAAAATGTATAAAAAAAATTTGAAAGAATACAAAGAGCAATTACAAAATTGGCACCAACACTCTCAAAACTATCATATGAAGAGAGACTAGCAAACTACAGACACTAGAGCAAAGAAGAAAGGAGATTTGATAGCTATTTACAGAATCATGAAAGGCTTAGAAATTATTGATAGAGAGAATCTGATAAAATGGGATGATAGAAATACAAGAGGACACGGAAAGAAAATCAAGAAAGACAGCTATAGAAGAGATGTGAAAAAGAACAGCTTTCCTCACAGAGTAATAGACAGTTGGAACAAGTTAGATGAGAAAGTGGTGTGTGCAAAAACAATACATAATTTTAAAAATTGTTTAGATAAAATGAGATATGAAGACGGGACCCCACGAGCATAGCTCCCCTTCCCGTAAAATACAACTAGGTAAATACACACACACACAGAAAGAGAGAGAAAGAGAAAGAGAAAGAGAAAGAGAAAGAGAAAGAGAGAGAGAGAGAGAGAGAGAGAGAGAGAGAGAGAGAGAGAGAGAATGCCAGAAGCGAGTTTATTAATCACAAGTGCACCAGATATGTTTCATGATGCATGAAATTTCATTGGTTGCTATCCTGTGCGAGTTGGCGTATTAATCAGAACTGATATTTTTTCAGTAAATCAAACATTAAACTCACTGGGTTCTCTAGCTCAGCTAAGATACGTAATTCTTCATTCTGAAGCAAGGACACACAAACATAAAATTCAATATCATATAGAAAGACATTTTTTCTGCAGGACTCAACTTATCCAATGTTGCATTCGACAGCCTCCCGACAAAAAAGATCCGACAACAACTCACTGTATGCACCCCACCCCCCCGCGCCTCCCCTCCTCACAGCACTGACGTCATCCCGCTGTGACGTCAGCATAGAGGCTTTCGCAATCCGCCGTTCAGACTGAGAGTAGGTTGTCATGCAAATTCTTCCCAATTAAAGGTTCGTCACGAAGAGACTTTCCACAGAGAGTTTGAGTGGATAACATCGTTACGTGTCCAACCGTTGACATGACGCAATTTCGGACCCGTGTCATAAAACCGGACCAAAAGTGTGAAGGTCTCTCTTTCTCTTAATATCACGTACTTTTTCTAATAACACCATGTTTATGCATGTGAAGTAACCGTTATATGGCGTACATTGCTACAATGTATATGTTCGTCTGTTTCTGTAAAGTTTAGAGAATTATTTGTTGGATAATTCAATCGAATGTCAGGCGTTATAATCGGTATAAAAAAATCCACAGTAACCAATTCCTTATTGTGTACCACTTTTTTTTTCTTCTTTTTTTCCTGCTTTTTTTCCTGCTATCGCCGGACTGTTTCAATCAGCTCAGTACAAAACCTTTAAGTACTATCATGTGCGTGTGTGTATGTACTCGGGGGGGGGGGGCTTTTTGACTGCTGCCAGGTAGTATTGAGACAATATACGGTTTTAATATTGATCGTGCAAGAGCCGACTCAGACACGTCACTGGGTAAACTTAAAGTCATCCTTCGACATCGGAAGCCACAATCGTTGTGTTCCAGGAGCTTCATCCCTCCAGAAATGAATACAATGTTAACACTTTCATCGGCAGCAGGATCTTGAGTAGTTCTTTTGGCTACTACCAAGAGATTTAATTTGGCTCCTGAGAACCCTTTACCTAGAGAGTGCTAAACCCATCGCTTAGACGGTTTTATTCAGCTTCCAGAGGTCCTTTGACCATTAAAGGATTTACCCCTTCCATATCGGAGTTTTTTTTTTTCGACGGACTATTTTAATCACCGTGGCACCTCTTGTTAGCAAAGGAGTTTTGCTTTATCTCAATTAAACCCTTCCGGAACCCGAGGCTCTCTGCCTTCGAAAAGAAAGCCTCAACTTCCAGAGACCATGAATCTCCAATTCCAGGAACCTCTCTGAATCATATCCGGATGTCGTCCTTCTCATATCTCGAGTGTAGGAGGCACATTCCACGTGCCTGGAAGCCACTCTACGATCCCGCTGCGTCTTACGTAAACGAGAACTCGTACAGATCTGCTTCGAATTTCCCTTAACCACTAAAAAAGAGTCCGCATCTAACTTCCTATGTCTGAATACCCACACAGATTTACTACAATCGTTCCATACACAAATCCCACACAGATCTACTTTTAGCTTCTCACATTAAAAAAATAACTCGTTTGCTTCAAAGCTCTTATAATTAAAAGTCAACACGTAAGCAATTAAAAACTCTCGTGGCCAAAATCCCACAGGAATCCACTTCAAACCTTTCATACCCAAGACATCTGCTTCAAACTTACCGTATCCAAAAACCCACGCAGATATCCGTCCCAAGACTCCCATACCAAAATCTGCTTCAGACCCCCAAATACTTAAAACCCACGTAGATCTGCTTTGCATCTCTATATTCGTTATCCGGACGAGTTCGCAATCTCTATATCCGTTATCCGGACGAGTTCGCAATATCCAAACATACCCGAACCCGTCTAATGACACATAACTCCTTCGAATCCGGAACTCGTCTAGTTATGCCAGAACTTCCCACATCAACCTGATTATTATCTAATCACGCCCAGTAGCTCCTCTCCAACTGAATGAAAACGGCAGTCTTTTATCGTAACAAAATCGTCAAAAGTTAATCGAGATTTCTCAAAAGCTCATACCTCACCTTTAAGATGAAGGCAATAAACTTGTGTTAGCCAATACAAAAAATTTAAAAGTAATACAGGCGCTTCAAGGGTTGAGCTCCCCCATCAACTTCCTGCATTCCTCACCTCTGTCATGGCCTCACCGAAGACGAGGTCCGGGTGATTGATATCCATAGCAACTTCTCAGACATCCTGAGAACGTTTAGCGTCAAACCAGCCGAATCCATATTTCTGGAATCCCTTCAAAGGATTATATCGTTCCGAATACACCTACCAGATACCAAGCCAGTGTTTAGCCTTGTATCTACTATTCTTTTATTATCATTATTATTATTTTTTTAATCCTCCTGATGGCTTTGCGGATAATAATTTCTAGCATGTTTCAAAATGCCGTGTTGCTGGAATACACACAAGTTCTGAATACAATGTGCGCAACCCCTAAATATAGCATTAATGAAAACATAGAACTTTAGCAACATTTTGCAATTATCAAATTTAGTTAATTTGAATTGCTCAAGTTCTATTATTTGTCGTATGTGTGCGTGTGTGCGTGCGTGCGTGTGTGTGTGTGCCTGTGCGTGTGTGTGCGCGCGCGCGTGTGTGCGCACGTGTGCGTGTGCGTGTGTGTGTGTGTGTGCGTGTGTGTGTGTGTGTGTGTGTGCGTGTGTGTGTGCGTGCGTGTGTGTGTGTGTGTGTGTGTGCACGTGTGTGTGGATACTAAAAGGTCATTCCCCCTTATACAGGGATGTCTGATTCAGAGAGTAATACCACCCTACACTAGGGATTCAACTTTTTTCAGATTTAAAAGCCTGTACTGGCAAACGATGAACTTTTGCCTAAAACTCACAAAAATTTATTTCTTTTTGTCAAGTTGTGAAAAAAAATTCCCGCACCTAAAGAGAATTTGTATTAGGCTGAAATATCAAAAGAAAATTCTGACGTTTACAAAAGCCTTTATTTGCAAAGGAATATAACATACAGTAAACTTTAAAATGCTTTTAAGTTTGTGAGTTAATGTTTATGAACATGCTGTAGAGATATTAGTCAGTTCTGCAAGTGCTGTGAAGCTCTTCCATCAGCTTCACAGCTCGCTCGGTCACCATATTTGAGCGAGGCACATCAAGCACTGATCGTTCCTTTATCCAGTGGATGGAAAAACATTTTAAAGTCTTAGTACACTTCTGTTTGGAGATAGTAGGATGCAGCTTATTGTAAATGTCTTCTAAATAAGTGTTGATTTGAGAACCATGCCTTCGTCCATATAGCTGCGATGAAGTCACGAGTAGCTTTCAGCCGTTCTCTCCATTTCGGAAGGAGAACAAAAGCAATCAATCCAAAGATTGCCCGTGAATTCCACCTGGCACTATGAAGGGAGGGCAGCTTCCGCTATTTCATATGAGGCCATTTTCCCTCCATGTGGTAATACTTGTATGCTTCACAGAATTCAAAAAGAAAAACCTGAAGTCGTCTCTCCATCCAGGGTTTTCTCGTATTGGCATCATTTCTATACTAGAATAACTTTTTTGTAAGTTCTCATAGCCTGCCAAAACATAATCAATGAAATAATAGTTTATGCTGGATGACCGCTATTTTGTTGAGAAAAAGGAATTCATCGAGTGCCGTAAAACCAAGTCGAGAATATGATGTTGGAATCCAATAAACTGAGGCTCTACTAGTCCCTTTTGTCCGAACTGTCTCTGAAGTCTAGCAACAACGCCACTTTGGTCTGTATTGACTGCTGTGGTGTCGGAAATAATCATTTTGACATTCTTCCATGCACTGCATTCATCTAGCAGGGCTTGCAGTGTGATAAAGATGTCCTCAGCTGATCTGCTTTCACAAACCAAAACGCAGAGGTGAAGAGTTCTTGCAGAATAATTTATACAGACCACTTGATATTCTTTATTATCAATTCTCTTCCCATCAAAGTGTTATTCCTCTTCACCAATGGTTTCTTTCACCCGGTTCTTGACTCTTTCTGCATTTTTTATCACTCGACGCCAAATTCCCCTTATGATGGTGTGGAGACATCTATTCCTTTTTCAAACAAGTTTTGAAGAAAATTTTATGTTTTCCTTGTTGACAATGACACTTTTGATACCAGCTTGACAGCAGATTTTGTTGCGTGATACTTTCGTTTCATGAGAGGAAACTCTTCTACAACATCAGAACCAGTGCTGTTGTTTTCTTCTTCACTACTACTACTCATCTTTTGCACTTGGGTCGTTGACGGTTCTGATGAATTTCTTGGCCGTTTCGAAGGGTGGATCGTTGACACAGGAGCCACTTTCTCAGTCGTGTATCCCACTCGGCCTCCTGATTCTATTTGTTTTCTGTAAAGTTCTTTTTCTTCACTGCAAAGCCAGTTTCCATTCGGTTTTGTAATATCGAAAACATGAGTGAGATTTTTCTCAAATTCTTCATTTTGCCTCTTTCTATATTTTCCAAACACTTTCACTATCATGTCAACCTTTGCTGAAACTTGCTGCTTAGAAAGAAAATGGAAGCTAAGTTTATCCTAAAGCTTCAGCAATTCTTTAGATATCTTCCTTATTCGGTCTGCTCGCCCTCTGAGTTCATTGTACAACCCCAAAAATCTACCAACAATGTCTCTGTTCAAAGGCATTTTGCACATGATCTCATTTATGTCCTCTTTCATTTCTGGTATGCTTGGACGGCGTTTTGTAGTTGTCAAATTCCATGTCCATTTCTTTCCAGCTGATTCCACCACTGATTTGGATCGTTTACTTTTAAAAGACATGTTTGAATCTGAAAGCAGAATACATGCAATGAAAAAGGAGAATGAAGAATACAACAGCTGCTGCAAAGAGCATTCAAACCAATTTTTATTTTTAATCATAATGCACGAAAGGTATCTGCTATCCAGTGATATGTAAATATCTATTATCCACCTATTTTACACATGTATTTGAAAATGCTACATGGTAAGAAAACTTCCATAATACAGAACTGTAAAGTTGTAAAGTCACTATTTCTTTGTCTACACAGTACACACTCAAAACTTCAACTAGTAAAATTGACTTCAGACAGTTGCTACCAATACTACTGCTGACACCCCCCTCAAGCCCTCTCTTCCTGTGTACAGCAAAAATTAAATAATGTTGGGTGCGGGAGGTTTTTACATAACCAAAATGAAATAACATAAAAATACTAAATGGAAGCAAAGATTCATCAAAAGCAAAATCAGGAAAATTAAAAGTTTGAAGAAAAAAAGGTTAAAAAGTCTTATCCCTAACCCTACACCCATCCTCCACCCATCTAAAAACACATTCGTTGTCTCTCCCATATCTGCGCCTCGCGTGTGAAGGGTCATCCCTGACCCGGCCCAAGCCATAGGCAATGCAGCAGGACACAGCACTTCCAAAGTAGAGCCGACAGCCAGAACTGGTTTCAAAAAGTTACTATGATAAGGAGACCTTTCAATTTACTCCATCGCTTCATTATATCGTGAACCCCCTCCCCACTCTAGAAATATACGAAGCAGACAAGAATTTCCCTTCGGTCTGTGTCATTTCCTCATCCATTTACAACCACTCTCCATTCACTCCTGTCTTTTGGCACTCTCTCCCCTTTGCTTCACAAATATTCCTCATGTGTCCAATGTTCCTTTCCCTCCACCCATTCACGTTATTCCTGGTCTTCCACTGAAGTTCCCTCCATCCATTTCTGCTCCCCACACATTTTTGTGGACACGTTTCGAAGAGCAGCTAAAACAAATTGAAAAAAGTATTCCAAATGAAAGCCAAGTGCTGCCGGGCGGGGTGGGGGTGGTGGGTGGTGGGGTATCTTGAGATTCCTTTCATAAGAGTCGAACTCGTAGATAAATGAAAATGCAACAGGAAGAAGAAAATACCAATGGAGGGAAAGAAGGACAGAGCATACATAGTAATTGACTCTTGGCAAATATAATTGTTTTGAAAGAGGGTAAAATGTTTCAGAAAATATATTTGTACGTGATCTCCTCAGAAGGAAAGGTATGCAGTTAATGCGTTCCGAAGAGAAGTATTCATGAAATTTATAGCAAAGAAAAAGAAACAAAAATGAAAGATTGTGGTGGACAAGAAGCTGAAGCTCTAGTCTTTCTACATTCAGATTTTTTCACATGCACATATCTTCACATATTTTCACATACACATATCTTCACATATCTTGGGATATGTATATTATTTTTATCATTCTTATCTGTCAGCTCCTTCCACCACGCTCTCCGCTTCACCTCCATATTTTTCATAATATTCATCCTGTAACCCTCACCATATTTCTTAAACATCTAATCTCAAACGCGTTTAGGCTCTTTTTTTTTCAGATTCCAAGTTTCTGTTCCATATAGTGCCGTGGACACAATCACTCCCTCGTACAGTCTTCTCTTTGCGTTCATCCCCGAAACACCTGTTTCTCATTACTTTTCATTGCTCTCAGGCATTCACATGCTTCCTTTACTCTACAATTCACCTCCACCCCAACCCCTTTATTGCCTGATGCATGTGACCTCAAATACCTAGAGCTCTTCACCCTTTGAATAAATCTCCAGACCATCTCCACTATTACCAGTTATGCATCTCACCACCTTACTTTTGCTCACATTTACATACACAAATCCCACATACCCTCATAAACTCCATCAACTGTTCCAGTCTATCCTCCGACTCAATTGCAAGTGCAGTGTCATCTGCAAACAACAACTGACTCAACCTCCACTTCTCTCTCGTCTCACCAACACCAAACCCCTGCCTGGAACCCTCATCTTTACCTCGCTCACCATCCCATCCTACCACCTTGTACCTCCCTCGCAATTTATTCATCGGTTCATCAATATCACCGAGATCCCCCAACACCAGTGCATTTACATTACTCCCAAAACCTTCCACATGTGCACTCACAAATACCTATATTTCCCAGCACAGTCTCACCTTCGCCCACATTCTTGAAGACGTTTCTTTCCGTTCCACCACACACCTATCTCATCACTTAGCAACTGTGCCATTCCTTCCTTCCAACTCATTCTCGTCATTCCCGTCACCCTACCCACCTCGCTCCCAAACTCGAACTCGCCCTTCCCTTTCAATTTTCTTTTCATTCACCATATCTTGCGCATCTATCCTTCTTCATACAAACATGCTACTAATCTGTTCTCTTTTGCTCTCACTCGAACCATATCCTCACACAATCAATGACCCAGTTAATTGGGTTCTGGTTGAAGTCCTGCTCTTAGACCCTTACATGCCTTTACTTTCTCGTAGGATTGAAATACAGAATTTTTCATGAAAGTAGCAGTTGCCGACAAGACTGACGAGTTAAACACCATATGAGGACGGAGCCTTTATTTGTACGACGTTTCGCTTATTACAGCTTTTTCAAGTACAAGTTGAGATACATATGCTTGAGATTAAAAATAAGGGGAAAGGAGGGAACGTCCCCTCCTTTCCCCTTATTTTTAATCTCAAGCATATGTATCTCAGCTTGTACTTGAAAAAGCTGTAATAAGCGAAACGTCGTACAAATAAAGGCTCCGTCCTCATATGGTGTTTAACTCCTCAGTCAAATACAGAATGAGAGATCCCAGTACTCTCAATCCGTTTCATTTAGTTGCTATGACACCCAGATGATTCCCCCCCTCTCTCTCTCCGTGTATATATATATATATATATATATATATATATTGCAGAAACTACAGGGAAATTAAAGTCGGAATACTGAACGTTTTCGTCTATTACGACATCCTCAGAGTACAAGAAAGAAAAAAATAGAACAATATTTATACAGAAGTAAGAAAACTGGGAGAGGTGATAGTCACATAAAACCTTCGGACATTATACATACACATTCAATTACACATGGAAATGAGGATGTCGTAATAGACGAAAACGTTCAGTATTCCGACTTTAATTTCCCTGTGGTTTCTGCAATATTTTTTCGTCACGCGTTATTGTGATTATTTTTGCAATATATATATATATATATATATATATATATGTATGTATGTATGTATGTATGTATGTATGTATGTATGGCTAAAAAAAAAATCCGGATTCTACCAAGCCAAAAATTTTATAATTCAATCAATATCTGATTCGTGTTTATTCTTGCTGGTTCCAGGCAATCAAAGAGGTTATTACCCTAAAATAAATAAAGTCGTCTGGTGCCAGCCAGAACAAAATATGTAAAGGCGCCAACGTAGCGAAAGGGTTCATGAAAATATGCAACAGACTTGTTACTTATTTTGGCGAAATGGGGCACTGGATTCTCTACATCGGGGTCTCCCCTGTACCCCTGGACAGTTTTATAGATTCCCGTGTACTCCTAATAATTAATTAATGGAAAAAAATCGATGAGGTTTATATTATTGTATTATGAAATATATATGTAAACTGAATTAGAATCTTAATGGTGACAACATTAATTGACTAAACTCTGGTAATTCATAGAATAATTTGATCCATCATATACCTATCTTCTTAATGGTTATCCATAATGATCATTACTAAGTAAAAGTACACAAAACTATTCAAAGCATTGTAACCAAAAACAAAGCAGTACTAATGAGATGATTAAGCTTGATTTTTGGTAACAAGCTCATTAATACGATGGAGGGAACTTTAGCAATAACACAACGAAGATCATATACAGGTGTTTCGAATTTTTATCTGTATTTTGATTTAATTCCCAGCGCCCTTGAAAAGGCTGACTCACAAATCTATATTGATATAAAAATTGCTCGAATAGCCTAATGTACCCCCTGAAAAGTGCAAATGTACCAATGGGGGCACATGTACTCACAGGTTGAGTCCCCCTGCTTTATATCATGAGCTTAGACACGAGGAGGGGGGCGGGCGTTGTATTGGAGGTGGAACTGACTGGAACCACAACTTTCAGAATACTGATGTCTGTGGAGTACGACTCTACAAGTTCTATTATGTGAATGACTGGACATCACATTTCTTTCGCAGGTTAACTTAAACACGTATGAATATTAGTATTTACCTTTCAGATAGACAGTTTTGTAAAGACGGGGTAACATGTTTAGAACCACTGTTCTGCATCACATGACTGGTGACATGCAACGACTATTAAGAGTAATAAGAGTGTTGAAATGTTAAAAACAATTGTGATGGAAATAACCTCTTGTGTTCCCAGTTATTGTATCATCAGCCTTATGACACCACTAATATATATAATGCGAAACAACATGTATGAATCAGATGATACAATTACAACCCGTTCCTTCTGCTCTTCCGAACGTGAAAAAATTCTCACACTGAATGCATTAGCCTCTGACGAAATCCACATCCTGTTATCAGAAAATTCATTGTATGCCCCGTATACAACGGCCGGGGACATTTTCCGGAGGAGTCTCAGCTTCTCCCAGACCTACCCGGACCCATTGTCAGGCGCCTCGCTCTCGTTCGGAACCGCCCTGCTCGTGAAAGGGACATCGTCGGAGTTGATTCGCGTTCGATTGTGGACGAATTCACCTCTTCCTTCATCTTAACTCCTTGCGTAATGCCATTGGAATGTGCTCTCAGAATTACGTTTACCATTTTGGACTTGCCCTGGTACAGTTGAAAAAAAAGAAATGTTGGTCAACAGAGCAGATGTATTGTTTAAGCCTTCCAAACAATTGCCCCTTTATTTCATAGAAATTGCCACACTGTTTTTCTGTTCCTAGAGTATAGATACATATGAAAACGAACAATTCATGTTAAGTATTGGTAGGGATGGGGGAACACAGAGATTAGCTTGTCTGAGATTATTTCTTTAATGTTTGGAACAAAAACTCTTCCTCAGAAGATAAGGACTTTTGTCCACCCCTCCCCCCCCAACACACAAACAAATGATTCAATGGCGCAGTGGTAGAGTTCCCGGCCGCCACCACGACGGTCCGGGTTCAAATCCCGCTTAGGGCTGAAATCATTTCAGTGTCGCTGCGCTGCGTGTCGTTACTCCAACTCTCATGAACGGGGAGTTGGGTGTGTGTGTGCGTGTAAGGTCACAGCATTACCCACAGATCGATTATATATGAGCTGTGAGCTCTCTTCAGGGAGGGAAATAGCTGTCGATCACGAGTCCAACACGTGATCCAAGACCATTGTGAATCACACACATGTATACATATACATGTGTGTGTATGTACGCATATATATATATATATATATATATATATATATATATATATATATACATACATACTGTACATGCGATATGATACACTTGTAATTTGTGTTCTGAACTAAAGGAGTAACCACTAGGAAAGAGAAACTTAACGAAGTCATGTGTTTTGGTGTAACTGCATCTTCAGGGAACACTGAGCAGGTACGAGGTATACGACGTATCGAGATGGTACAGGCTTCAAGGTTACCTACAGTCTGAATCACGTCAACATTTCCTTCCACATACAATTATCCCAGTTACGTATTTTTTTCAAATTTGCATTGTCACCCTATCTAGTATTAAATAGACTGCATTCAACAAGATTCATTTCTACAAGGTTATGGCTGCATGTGATATCTTCGGGGTTGTTCCAGTGTGCAGATATGCCATTAGTGAAATAGTTATACATATAAACACGAAGGAAAGCATCACCACTGTCAAACTATATAAATTCAACATGCAGCTGTATACTTTACAGCTATTCCTGTTCACACGAGTTTCTTTTTTATATGTATACAATGATGCAAACCTATCAATCAAAATGCCCAATCATTCGTGACTTATCATTAGACAAACGAGCCTAATGTTCATGGTTATTTTTCTCTTCATTCTATTTTATCTATATTTCTTTTTTATCTGTTCTTCTTGTTAACATATTCTATTCTATTTTAACATTTTCCAGACGGATAGCACAGGAACAATTGTGGAGTTGTGTTTTTAGAAGAGTTCTACTGCCGGAAGTATCTGTCCCATTCTTAATCAGGTGTCTTCGACACCTGAATCCTTTTTTTTTTATTTCCTGTACTCGATTCTAACTACAAGCAAATAACCCATAAGAACTAATATAAAAACACTCAATACGACTAGAATTACCCTTATTAAAAGACGCTGTCTCTTTCAGACAACAGAAAGAAAAAACTATGTACATTTTAATGTCATAAAGAAAAACGTGATATCAACACAAACCTTCCCGCCTGCATCTGTTTCATAAAGTATCGAATGACGTGTCCCGTCTGTGACGTGGAGAGCGTGAGCAACGAACGAGGAAGAGGGGAACTCACTCCAGGGTCTGGAGGGCAACAGGTGTGGTGCCTTCATCATTACGATCATCTTCCCTCGACAAGGCAGGACAACTCCTCTGGGGATCCTCACTACCTGTACGCCCTTTTTTCTCGCGCGCGCGCGTGTGTGTGTGTGTGTGTGTGTGTGTGTGTGTGTGTGTGTGTGTGTGTGTGTGTGTGTGTGTGTGTGTGTGTGTGTGTGTGTGTGTGTGTGTGTGTGTGTGTGTGTGTGTGTGTGTGTGTGTGTGTGTGTGTGTGTGTGTGTGTGTGTGTGTGTGTGTGTGTGTGTGTGCGCGCGCGTCAGTACGCGCATATGTCCGCGCACGCGTATGTTAATAACTTGATGTAAATAATTATACAGTAGATACATATTCGCTGATACACACTAGTCTACACTCACCCTACAGGGTGTGCTTATATACACACTCATGTACACAACTGTCAGGGTTTACTCGTGAGTTCGTACATGTGTTCACACATGTGCGTGCACTTGTGTGTGTGGGGGGGGGAAGAATAATACAGCTGTGGCATAATACAAAAAGACAAGTGTTGCAGGACGGTAGTCGTTGGAATCTTGTTCCCAGTCCACTCATACACCCGAGTACTGTGTTGTGTTCGAACACGCCGCGTTACTCTTCCATCCTAGGACCTCCACACCCATCCTCAGCTGGGAGAACCATAACATCCCTAAAGTTTTCCTCCAGATAAGGTAATTGATTATTTTCAGGCGTTGAAAAGGTTGAGTCGAAAGAAAGAGGTCGAATATTGCCCTCATTTGTGCAACTGCAACGTGGCACTGTTCCCTGAGGGCTTGTGACCACCAGGGCAAGATTTGAATGTTGAATGCGGCTTTCAACCTGGAGACATGTTGCCTTAACAGGAGACGATTTCCAGTTCTGAGTATGTGATACTGTGCCACGTTCGTAAAAACCTCAATGAATGAATAAAGACAATAATAATAGGTGAATAGATAGAAAAAACAACTAAATAGATGAATGAATAAATAAATACAATAATAATACGTAAATAGAAGAATAGATAAGTAAATAGATAAATAAATAAATAAATGAGTAAATAGATAAACAGATAATCGATACACGAGTATATTACACAATAAAAGGATACCCCTATAGTGGGAAAGAGAACTGTTTACAGGTAGTAATATTGCTCAGATATTGTTTTTCCGTTATTAGGCAATGCCAAATTCCTCGTGTATATACTCTGCTTGTTCAAAAATTCTGTATCGACTATTTCGATGAATTAACTGGACTTTGCAAAGCAATTATTCAAGCATGCGACAGGGAGTAATTGTACGGACATCGTGTTGCCACAGACGCATATCACGAGGCCGCATACCACGCAGACGCTTGCCACGCAGACGCATGACACATGTAATCTTGTGTGGAACTTGTAAGAGCATGCGCTTTCAAGAATCCTTAAAGAACGATGCATTACTTAACATAAATCTTAATACACCTCATATCATACAAAGGTGTGTCTATATGTATGTATTATGTATATATCCGTTTATGTATGTACATTATATACATATGAAGAAGGATAGGGAGGGAAATGTAGTTGCAGTGGGAAGTGCTAAGAAAATGACAGTGAGTGAGGAAAATGGAAGAGAAATAAGGAAAGATGAGGTGAAATCATTTGTTAAAATGATAGCAGGTAAGGTACCTGGATTGGATGGATGTCATGTGGAGTGTCTAAAAAAGGGAGGTACAGTGATGGTGGACTGTCTGGCGAGGTTGATAAATGTTTAAAAGAGGGTAGAGTGCCGTAGGACTGGAGGAATGCCTGTATAGCTCCACTTTGCAAGGGAAAAAGGGACAAGTGTGAGTGTAGTAGTTTCAGAGGGATTAGTTTGTTGAGTGGAGTGTAGAAGGCTTATGGGAGGGTTTTGATTGAGAGGATTAGGAAAGGAACCGAGGGAGTAATTGGTAAGGAACAGTGTGGGTTTAGGACAGGTAGGGGTTGCGTGAATAAGATTTTTGTGGTGAGGCATATATGTGAGAAAGCTTTAGAAAAAGGTAAGAATGTTTTTTGAACTTCCATGGATTTGGAAAAGGCTTGTGATAGGGTAGACAAGAAGGCACTGTGAGAGGTATTGCAGATATATGAGAAAAGAAGAAAGCTGTTAAGAGCAATCAAGAGTTTTTACGAGAGTAGTAGGGCCTGTGATAGTCAGAAATGGAGAGAGTGAGTGGTTTGAGGTAAAGGTGAGACTTTACCAGGGATGTGTTATGTTGCCTTGGCTGTTCAATTTATACATGGATGGAGTGGTGCAAGAGGTAAACGCAAGGGTTATGGGTCGGGGATTGGAAATGGTTGAAGAAATTTGAAAAAAGGGGGAGATAAGCCAGTTGTTGTTTGCTGATTACACTGCGCTTGTGGCAAGATCAAAGGAGGGATTAAGGAAGTTAGTGACAGTTTGGGAAGGTGTATGAAAGAAGTTGAAGATAAGTGTGGGTAAAAGTAAGGTGATGAGATGTACAAGGGGAAAATGTGGTAGCAAATTGGAAGCGAGTATTATGAGACTGGAGGAAGTGGATGATTTTAGATATTTGGGTGCAAATGTGACGGGAAAGGGAGGAGTGGAGGTGGAGGTAGAATATAGATAGAGCGAAGCAAGTAAATGCCTTAGGGGAATAAAAAGCGCAATGAGAAGTAGACATTTGGGAATGGATACTAAGAGGAGATTGTATAAAGGAGTGGTTGTGCCGACAGCACTGTATGGGGCTGAAACATAAGAGAGGAGGAACTCGAATGTGTTTAAAATGAGGTGCCTGAGAAGCATAATAGGGGTTACTAGGCTGGATAGAGTGAAAAACGAGGAGGTGAGAAGGAGAATGGGGTGGAAAAGGAGTTGGGAGATGGGGTTGATGAAAGAGTGTTGGGATGGTTTGGACACATGTAAAGAATGAGTGAAGAAAGATTAGTAAAAGAGGTGTGGAAGGCAGAGGTGGAAGGAGTGAACATGAGGGGGCGACCAAGGATGAGATGGATGGATGGAGTAAAAGGGGCATTGGGAAAGAGAGGAATGTCTGTTGAAGAGGGATTGGAGAAGACAGAAGATAGGAATGGAGAATGGTTGTGTATGGATGATGCTGTGTTACATGGAAGTGGGGTGGATGGGGTGAGGGAGTGTGTGTTAATGATATTTTGATGCGACCCGAAGGGATCTCTCCCCGTCTTCTCTTTTTTTGTATGAGGAAACGGAGTGTGGGGTCGCCGATTAAATGAGGCGGCCTTGCTGTGGATGTGCTGTGCTTTGTGCCTCTGAGCCAGGTCAGTGGACGAGATGTAGCGATGTCCCGTCATCCAGGAGGAGCCAAGATAAGAGGGGGGAGGGGGATGAATGGGGGAGTGGATTATATTCATTTTATTTTATTTATTAATTTATTTCTTTATTTTTTGCTACCCCCCTTGTAAGAGGGAAATAGCCATTGGTATATGTATGTTTTTTGTGTATATATATATATATATATATATATATATAATATATGTATATATATATGTATATATGTGTATATATGTATATATATATATATATATATATATATATATATATATGTTTATGTATGTATATATATGTATATGAGAGAAATTCGCTAGTAACAGCGACATCAATCTGATCATTTTTATGACAGTCGCATGCAGGATTTGAACCCACTGCTTTCGGCCACCCGTAAGATCACCTTCACAGAGCCTTAACCCACTACACCAACAGAGACTGTAAAAGCCTTGAAACCTGGAATCGAACTGATTCCCGAGGATAGGAAAGATCACTAATCTGTGACCCCAATTCCTGTTTTACACAAGGCCCAAGCCCACCAGTTGGCAAGGGGTAAGGATCGGAACAAATCATTTTCACGCTTTTCGAACTATGAGAGAAATTCGTTAGTAACAGCCAATATCAAGCGCAGAAGGTATTGGGCTGTTGAGATGGTGGAGAGACCTGTGGCCTTTTTGAGCACTGTCATTTTCTCTGTAGTCAAAAGACTGCAGCCAACAGTGAAACATGGGGGCATTTCAATAATGGTGTGGGGTGCAATTTGGAGTGATGGTGGATCAGAGCTTATGGAGTGTCAAGGAAATAGCAATTCAGGCAAATATGTTTCTATATTAAAGGAAGGACCTGTTCCAATATTCTCCAGTGGTAGAATGAGTAAAAATGTCTTCCTATTTATGGAAGATGGAGCTCTTTGTCACGCTGCTCATGCAACATAAAATTGGTTGAGCCAAAATGGGATCAGGAAACTTCCATGGCCAAGTCAGTCCCCGGATATGAACCCTATTGAACACCTCTGGGGCATATTAGACCGAAAACTTCGCAAAAAGAACAGGAAGCCATCTTCAAAGCCCGAACTCTTAGGATTACTACGGAAAACATGGCAAGAAATCCCTCAAGATGATATTCGTGAACTAATCACTAGCATGCCTAGAAGGGTCCTTGCATTAAAAAAAGCAAAGGGGATGTCAACCAAGTATTAGTTATTCACATTGTGACCATTTATAAGCATTTTAATTGTATCAATTGCTTGTTTAATAAATTAAACGATTTCTCTTTGTGTCTATTCAATTCTGTCATGTGTGTGTAGATGTATATATATAATATACATATATACACACAAATGTGTGTGTGTGTGTGTGTGTGTGTGTGTGTGTGTGTGTGTGTGTGTGTGTGTGTGTGTGTGTGTGTGTGTGTGTGTGTGTGTGTGCATTTATGTACATATGTAAACTTGGCAAACTTATACATCAATCACCCTCCAAGCCCCTGTTTCCAAAATATTGAAGAAAAAATCTAATAAAACCCCCTCATACCACCCTTTCCCGTTTTCCAAACCAACGGTCAAACCCTCAGCTCCGCCCGAAGCAATATCAAATAATCTCTAAACCTAGCCACACAAAATGTGGACCTAAATTCGTATGTCAATAGACCACTATTCATCCTTGAATCAGAACCATCATCTGAGACACCACACTTTCTTCAAGACTACAACCAACCATTAACAGCCAGAATATCACGCCTCCCACTCCAAATATAAGACAACTGCTCCTATTCCAGATATATGATACGCCTACACCTAACCGCGACATCAATTACACTAAACTTCAACTGAATATGGACGGAAATCACTCTCCCAGCCGCCCCTAGAGAAAAGTCGTCATCATCCCTTTCCCCAAACCAGAAAAAGACAAAACTTCTACAAACAACTACCGACCCATTGCACTTACAAACTGCCTATGCAAACTCCTAAAAATTTTTATCTCGTTCCGACTCTCATGGTCACTAGAACCCCATTCAAGATACTGGACTGGTCGCGGCGCTACAGATATCATAGTACAAACAAAAATAATATCCACTACATTTTCCGACAACCAACACACCAATATTGTATTTCTGAATGAAAGAAAACATACGACACGGTCTGGATGTGATTTGTTTCAAAGAGCCACGACTGTCTTAGTATCACGATTTTTAACTTGTAGAACATTCCAATTACTCACAGGAACAACTATCTTCACATGTTTTTTCATATATATATTCCTTGCTCATTACCAATTATTGCTTGTATTATTTTTCTTTATTTCTTCCTTTTCTATGTCGTTTTTTATTGATAGTTGTTCCTCTTGTATCCTACAACTATAAAAAAAATTCGTTTGTCTACTACTTTTCTTATCAACGTTTCTCTACACTTGTATTCTTACCAGTTCCTTCTCTACATCTTCCTTTTCTTCTTTTTATTGTTCCATGATTTTTTGTAAATGAACTTTTTCCTTTTTTATGTAGATTAACTCACCCTCTCTGTCCTAATTTGATTCCTCTAGTATTTTCTTCGTTTTCCCTGGCCTTATTGATTTGCTTCACGTTCTCCTCCAACTTAATTGTCTCTTCTTTTGACTTACTATAGCTAACCTTTAACTTTTTTTTTTCTTTTTTTTTTTCTTTTTCTTTTTTTTTTTACATTATTTTTTCTTGACTTGTGGGTCCAGCACCCGCTCGGACCTTAACCTTACAGATGGTCCGCAACAGCTCATATACACGGCTTGTGGCTTCCGCGAAGCCACTGTCATTAGTGGGGGTACCACCCCGATCTCAGGGTACGGAGGGTGGCACCCCGATCTCAGGAGACGGGGGATGCCACTCCAATCTCAGGGAATGGGAGCACCCTACAGTGAGGTGCCGCGCCACCCCAACCGAGGAGAGTAACGGGTTGAGTCCAAGGTAAAGGATAGCCGTGGTTCTATACCCTATTAGGTAGTGATGGAGGGGCTGTTGCACCTCGGTACCCCAGAGTTTGCAGCGTTCGTAATTGTCTATTCCCGCACGTAGCACTTACCACCCACAGCGATATCCTACGCAGATCCTGTGGACTGTAGATTCCGCCTCTTTACCCGGAGGCAGATGAACTCTCTCGTACCAAGTGACGAGGTAGTACCACAGCGCTGATTCATAATTATGAAGTTTGCTCCTGTGGTTGGCCTTGGCCATTAATCTGGCCTTCTTGCTGGTAACTCCTTTGATCCATGTGATCGTAGGTGCCAGGGACAGTGTGATTGTGCTGAACCTCGTCGCTGCCTTAGTAGCATCATCCGCAAGTGTTCCCTGGAATCCCGATGTGACTGGGGATCCAGTGGAATGTCGCAGACCTTCCATGCTGGTCCAACAAGTGCAGCGAGTTCTGGATTGATATCGTTAAGTAGACGTCTTCTGTTGTCTTCTCGGACCGGACGACGTCAGTAGCACCTCTTGAGTCCCTGTGGATCACGACTGCTCCCCTGCCCAGCAGAGAGAGCGTGGTCCAGGGCCTTGGAGATGTCAGCAAGCTCCGTCTGAAGAGTAGAGCTTCCGTCACTCACTCTCCATAGCGCAGTCATCCCATCGGCGGTTGTAAAAGCCGCGCCACACCTTCCCGTGAAGGGATCCACAAACCCGTCCGTGTAGTGCGACAGGCTTGCTGGAGGGGTGATGGACCTTATGGCCTCAAGGACCATGGTTCGCAGCCGTGCCGGGTCGTGATCAAACATCCTTTCATTGTGGTGGAAAAATTTAAAGCTGACACAGAGAGATCGCCACGTGGGAGGGAGGGCATATTTTGGACAAGAGCCGTCTAGAGCACGCTGCCGAACCAATTTTCGGAATTCAAAGGTACGGATCACATTCACCACATGGATCTTCCGGTAGTGACTAGTGGGGTCTCCTTTAGCTTCTAGGACACTCAAGGGAGAGGGCTTTATTTCACTCACCCTTGGACCGCTCAAAAGTCGGACGAAAAGAGCTTTCTCCAGAGGGCGCCAGCAGAAGTTTGGGCAGAAAAAATGGCACACCATCCCAGCCACTTTTCTTCCCAGATCCTGTGGGTGACCGCCCGTGCATGCCTAATGGCAGAGCGCAGGAGGGCTCGTGTCTCAAGGGATAGATGGCCTCATAGGAAGCTACGGAATACATTGATTCGGTGATTCTGCTCTCTTACGATGCCGTTGTAATACCACCGGTCAGCATACCGATTTACACCTAGCTTTGTTTTGGGGACAGCTCGTTCCGCAGCGGCGTGGACGGCTGCGACGAAGTCTTGATGTAGACCGTCTATGTTCTGTGTGGGGACGTAGTACTGGTACCAGCGGTCTAGTTCCTCCTGAAAAAGTATCCAATTGGCCTTCCCTGTATTCCAGCGCCGAGGTAGGGGAGTGGAGTGGGGAAGGTTCACGGCTAAAGTCATGAGTAGGGCAAAATGGTCGCTAGTGAACTGAGAGTCCACCATCCAATGAGCACGATCAGCAATGCACGTGCAGAGCATGGTGAGATCCAGGCGCCCCCCCCCTACCCCAAAGGGTGGGGGGGGGCACTCACATCTAAGTTCAATAGGGTGATCTCTGGTATCTCCCCCAGAAGCGAGGTGAGGTGAGCTTGTACTGTACTAGCCCCAGTTCCCCCAGGGAGCGGTCCCTGCATATCTACTATGACGCGGTTCACTGTTTCATTCGTTAGGCCTAGACATCTCCTGGTTGTCGAAATTCTCTGGCACTGCTGCCCTTTGTCCAGTGAGAAATCCACCGGATAGCAACACCAGCATTGCTCTTACCGGCTTTTCCTCCGGCCGGAGCCTGACAATGGATACTAGTTTTCCATCGAGGATGCAGATGCTCTTCAAATAATTGCGTGTCTCCCCTTCCCGTAAAACACAACTAGGTAAATACAACTAGGTAAATACACGCGCACACGCTCGCGCGCACGAGGACAAGCGTCTCTTACAGCTTCACATCTTGAGAACCCTAGCCTCGCAACTCGGGTAGACACGGATCACCGAAAATTCAAATTCAACACACGGCACTTTCATCGGGTCGAACCGACGCCGCAACTCAAGCGCACTAAGGTCAATAAATCGTGGTGAGGGTGGCATACACAATAATTCTAACTGATTTAGAATCGTCGATGTTCAAAGTGCATTTTACAGCACACACACGCACAATGTCACGCGGGGGTCATTCGTAGAGGGAGGGAAGTACAGGGCTGCTAAGGCTTACCCTTGTTCTCTTAGACCTATTGGTACCCCCAGCACTTTTCATAGCAATTTATTCATCTACTATGGCACTTTTCACGTTCACTTTCACATGAGGCCTAGATGAAGCCGTCCCTTTTTTTCAGAATATCAGTTATATATACCTCCGACACTCCCCCTACCGTAATTCTCTAATCTCTAGAGAGAGAGGCGAGACCTCTACTCGTCAGAATGCCAACGTCAGAACTAGTTTCGTGGTCTGCGGGATTATAGTATCCCCCATTACGTCAACCTTGCAGGTGGTCCAGAAGAGTTCCTCCATGAACACAGAGAGGGGTCAATGGTATACCACTGAAGTGACGGTACCCGGAGGAAGCTGATGCAGTGATGCTCAGATCACCTCAGAGCCAAAGTGAGCAGCAGTTGAGGGGACATTACACAGAATACCCTTCCTCACCTTTGACCTGTGGTTAGGATTTGAACAGACGCCCGTTACCCCCACGTAATTACCATACATGCACGCTGCAACTGACCCTCGGCGAGAATCGTCTGTTTTTTTAGCGTTTTTAGTTTGTTTTTGCTCTTTACTATATCTTCCACTACTCTCATATCTCGTTCATGATTGCCATTCTCGTCTTTGACCGATCTATATTACTTAACTCGTTCATGTGCTTTTTTGTAATCACGCTCTTGTTCTTGTTCGTTAACAATGACCAATTCTCAATGTCCTCGATCTTCAGTCGCCATAGTTTTAAACCACGTTCCAGTTGGTTTCACTTACCTTTAAGTTTATAGATTTATGATGTATCGATTTCCACTATACACATATTTAAAACGCCAACTAAAATTACACATGATCGAAGGTCAGGACGCCATATTCTCCACAATAATGAAATTCCCTTATATAAATAGAAATATACAAATATCTTGTAACATTCCTATCACATTTCAAAATCTCCCTCCTCTTTTAGGAACTCATCTTTGATGAGATGCTAAGAATACTAGTTCATTTGCCACTGTAACCCCTCTCTTTCTCTTAAAGTTAAGCAAACAAGAGTCAACGACAACATAAAACTTACCAATACTTTCTAAGGACCAGAACAAAATACGAAAGAGTTGAAACTTTGCATTAATAAAAACAAAAAATAAATAAGTAATCAATGGTTGTCGTCCCCGTCTTCTTTCTCCTCCTGTCTTCCTTTCAGGATGCTCTCCCCTTTATCTTAAACTTAAAAGAAATCTGAACCCTAAATAAGGAAGTGTCCTCCCTGATCACACTCTAACCACCGTAGTTAAGCATAAAATGTTCATGCATCCTTATAGCTGCAGACCTGTTGTCGTAAACAATCACTACTCTCCTCTCACGCTTTTAATCTCCGATATATCGTAGGTTTCTGTTAGACCTCTTACTCTCTTCCTTCTCTTCATAAGTGAGATAGAGCATATGATTGTGGGACAGGTTAAAAGTACCAGTCGCATGTTCTGGCTTACCTTCCTTACCAGTGATTGGAGTTTGGGTGCAAACATAACGTATCCATTCTGGCAATTGCAGTTACGCAATTACCTAGTTCACTGGTATTGTAACTTGAAAGCAAAATGTGAATTCAAAAATCTGAGGTTATGTTTGTAAAGAATGAACGACACAAAAATGCCTTTTAGTGTAAAAACACTCCACCTTTTTAATTTCAGCAAATTTATAAATCTGACAGGATGTTATAATGTGGTTTGATTTCATTATGTTGTAAAAATGTGGTAAAAAATTAAATCAGATTTAACCCTTTGCCTATTCTAGTTGCGAAAACTTACAATTGAATTCCGACACAAGGACAAATACCTCAAAGAATCTTTATGAATATGGTCCTCACCTCAATACGAAATCTGTTACGCCCTATAAAGATCTGATCACTAAGACTGTCACCCTTTGTCTCCTACAGCTGCTGCCCCCAGGAGACCGAGATGACACCGGTTTTGAAGTGCTTCGAAGAACCAGGAAGAGTCTAGAATCATTTACCTTCACCTCGGAACCTTCGGACATCAAGAACCATGAAACGATGCGATCGAATGAGCTATTTCGATTGTCTATTCCTCTTCTGTGTCTTTGTGGTCATAGTCTTTCTCACAGTATTCATCCTTCACAAATGGACTGGAATGGATAATCCAGAGAATCTTCGGAGGTCTATCATGACGAACCTCTACCTCAAGAACAAGTTGAAACAGATGGACATGACCGAGATCGAGAGACTTCAGAAGAAGCATAGCACAAGGCTTCTGGTGAACAGAAGCGCCAATCGGAAGCGTCGTCGCAAGCCCCGCATGAAGAAGAAACACAAAAGAAGAGTTGCCAAAGCTCAGGAAAGGAAGAAGTCTAAGGTGAGAGAACTGATGCCTGCGCGAAACTTAGCTTATTCTTTACAGGACCCTCCTCCACCTATTCCTCCTTATTATTCTCCTACCTTTCCTCCTCCTCCTCCCTTACTCTTCTCCTTCTATCCCTTGCCGTTCTTCTCCTCCTGCTTCTTCCGACCTTGTACCCTATTTTTCTACCTCCTTCTACCCTCTCCTCCTACCCTTTATCATCCTCCTTTTTCTTCCCCTTCCCCAATTCCTCTTTCACCCTTCCTTCCTCCTCTTCTTTTCCTTCTCTTTCCTTCTACTCCTCTTCCTCCTCACCTTCCTCCTTTTTCTTTTTTACTCTTATTTCCTTCCCTGTCTTCATACTCCATCATCAACGCAATATATAGTCATTACCATCGTCATTACTACTATCATCATTATCACTTATATCTTCCTCTCTCATCATCATCAGTATCATACATTATTTTTATCCTTATCATCAACAGAGGGTATGTGTGTGTGTGGGTGGGGGGTATATGGATGGTTTCGTGTGTTTTTATGATTGCGCCAACCCTTGTTATATCACTCCTGCAAACCTCTCTATTACGTTTCTACACCTTCTGTCAGGTCTTCCTCCTCCATGTTTCCAATCTCGCGGCTTCCAATCTCTCATTTTCCTTACTGGCTACTTACCAAACCCAGTTCTACTTCCGCTTCTTTACCCCCTCCACAATATATTTTACTCCAGTCTTCTCTTTTTACCCCTACTTGCACCACTTCTATTTTTCAGTGTTAATTTTAAAGTTTAAGTAAATATGGCTTTGGTTATATTCATTCATCTTCAAACCCACTTTGCGACTTTCCTTGTTGAAATCACTGAACATATTTTGCAAATCTGATATGAGCGATACCATCCCCAAACCTCAGGTGATTGAAATGCCATCCATTATTGTTCAACCTTTCCCCTATCATAGAGATAACACCATGACTTTGTTGAGTATCTTAGAGCTATGTCGATCAAGATATAAAAATCTCCCCAAGGTCACCCATATCGAACAGGTCTTGTATGAAAAACAAAACAAATGTTATTTTGCATGCAGACATCCAGACTGTTAATTGGTACATTCTTGGTAGCAAAGAGGGAAATTCCTTACAGTTGCCCGCGGATTTTGAGCAAAATCAGGTCACAGATTTTGCCCAAACTTACCCCAGAGGGAGAGAGTCGGGCGCACTGCACAGCGAGGTACTTGTAGTTGCGAGGAGCCTGAGCCTGTGCGTGGCGACTATCCAAAGTTGAGCCTTTTCTCCGATTTTTCACATTTCCAACTGTGGCGCCCGAACTGTCGGCCTGAACGATGTCCAAGTGATGGAGTAACGCGATAAGGACGGGGTGGACCTTGACCTTAACCTTTTCGTTGCCAAGAAGGTACCACGGATGTGGACAAAATAGCCTGGTGGTATCCAGATTAAGTGGGAAAAGTTCTACTCCTCAAACAAACAACCAATCTGATTCCCCGAATCTGCAATTTGCTCCTCCACAGAAGTACTTGTTTCACTGTGCTCTATACTATGCCCACCCCCATTCCCTATATACCATATGTTCCTACCACCCTTCTTGCATCCGTCTATCCGTGTCTTAATCCCCAGTCATACTAACACGGTTCTCGTCAAATATTGTGGATTTAAAAAGCTGCGGGACGACTTCGCCTATTCTAGATTTTACTAAGGACAATTCAACGATGCATCTAATATTTGTATAGGTTTAATTTCTCTTAGTTCGTCATTCAGCTTCTCAACATATGACGCAAAGGTAATATGACATTTGGAGATTCGAAAAATGAAAATTATAAACGAAGTTGTTTCTACTCAAACGAACTCACTTGAGTCGTGATAGTGTGACCAAGGCTTTACTGCTTGACTCGTTCCTTCAACCTCCTCATCCATTCCAAAGGAAAAGAACAGTTTAGCTATTCCATTACATTTTTCATATCAATGTAAAAAGAAAAAATATTTTTTACTTCCTCATATTTCTGCTCTTGTTTTGGTGAATTTCCTTTGCTTAATGTGAAGGAGGATAGGGAGGGAAAGATAGCTGCAGTGGGAAATGCTAAGAAAATGAGAGTGATGAGTGAAGAAAATGGAGGAGAAATAAGGAAGGATGAAGTGAAGGCAGCAGTTAAGATGATGAAAGCAGGTAAGGCACCTGGTCTGGATGGATGCCATGCAGAATGTCTTAAAAAAGGAGGTATAGTGATGGTGGACTGGTTGGTGAGGTAATTTAATGTTTGTTGGAGAGAGGGTAGAGTGCCAGAGGACTGGAGGAGTGCGTGTATAGTTCCTCTTTACAAGGGAAAGGGGGACAAGTGTGAATGTAGTAGTTTCAGAGGGATTAGCTTGTTAAGTGTAGTTGGGAAGGCTTATGGGAGGATCTTGATTGAGAGGATTAGGAGAGGAACAGAGGGAGTAATTGGTGAGGAACAGTGTGGGTTTAGGACAGGTAGAGGTTGTGTAGATCAGATTTTTGTGGTATGACAGATATGTGAGAAAGCTATAGGTAAGGGGAAGGATGTTTTCTGGGCCTTTATGGATCTGGAAAAGGCTTACGACAGGGTAGACAGGAAGGCACTGTGGGAGGTTATGCGGATATACGGGATAGGAGGAAAGCTTCTGGGAGCTGTCAAGAGTTTTTATGAGAGTAGTAGAGCTTGTGTCAGGATTAGAAATGGAGAGAGTGAGTGGTTTGAGGTAAAGGTGGGACTTCGTCAGGGATGCGTTATGTCACCATGGCTGTTCAACTTATACATGGATAGGGTGGTGCGAGAGGTGAATGCAAGGGTAGTGGGTCAGGGATTGGAGATGGTTAAGGAAAATGGAGAAAAGTGGGAGGTGAGCCAGCTGTTGTTTGCGGACGACACTGCGCTTGTGGCAGGATCGGAGGAGGGATTGAGGAAGCTGGTGACAGAGTTTGGGAGAGTGTGTGATAGAAGAAAGCTGAAGATAAATGTGGGTAAAAGTAAGGTGATGAGATGTACAAGGGGTGAAAGTGGCAGTAGACTGGAAGTGAGCATTAAGGGAGAGCAACTGGAGGAAGTGGATAGTTTTAGATATTTGGGTGCAAATGTGGCAGGAAAGGGTGGAGTGAAGGTGGAGGTAGAATGTAGATTGAGAGAAGCGAGTAAATGCCTTGGTGGTTTAAAAAGTGTAATGAGGAATAGGAATCTGAGAATGGATGCTAAGAGGAGACTGTATGAAGGAGTGATTGTGCCAACAGCACTGTATGGAGCAGAAACATGGAACATGAGAGAGGAAGAGAGAAGGAACTTGAATGTGTTTGAGATGAAGTGTCTGAGAAGTATGATGGGGGTTACTAGGCTAGATAGAGTGAGAAATTAGGAAGTGAGGAGGAGAACAGGGGTGGAAAGGGAGCTGGGAGATAGGGTGGATGAAAGTAGTAGGATGGTTTGGACACATGGAAAGAATGAGTGAAGAAAGACTAGTAAAGGAGGTATGGAAGGCAGATGTGGAGGGAGTGAACATGAGGGGACGTCCTAGGATGAGATGGATGGATGGGGTGAAGGGGGCTTTGGGGAAGAGGGGAATGTCAGTTGAGGAAGGACGGGAGAGGACAGAAGGCAGGGGTGAATGGAGAATGGTTGTATATGGAAAATGTTGTGATGCATGAGGTGGATTGGACGGGGGAATGGGGGTGAGGTAGTGTGTGTGAGCAAAAAATTTTGACGCAGCCCGAAGGGATTTCTCCCCGTCCTCTCCTTTATATGGGGGGACGGAGAGGGGGGGGTCGCCGATTTAATGAAGCGGCCTTGCTGTGGATGTACTGTGTCTTGCGACACTGCTTCTGACCCAGGGCAGTGGACAGGGTGCAGAGATGACCCGTCATCTAGGAGGTGCTAAGATGGGAGGGAGGGTGGAGGGGTGTGGAGTGTTGTCGGGGATGAAATGGGTGGGAATGTTTTTGTGCCTTGTCCTTTTTGGCTACCCCCCTGGTAAGGGGGAAAAAAGCCTTGGTATATGTATGTATTTTGTTTTGTCGGTTCATAATTTTTCAGTGACCATTTCTTTTTACCTGCTGTAGCTACTTATTCTGTTTTCTTTCATTCTTTTTTACTTTTCTTTTCCTCATGATGATAACGATGACGATACTGACGATACTGATACTGACGATAAAATTATACTAATACTAATAACAATAATGATAGTAATGATAACAATTATCTATAATTATAACTGACAATAATAAATGAGAATAATAATGATTGATAATAATAATGATTGATAATGATAAAAAACAATAACAACGAATCTTTATACCAAGAGCTTCCTCCCCTTTACAAGAGAGGTAGCAAAGACGAAGGCACGCAACCATTCCCAACCCTTCTACTCCCCTCCACCACCCTTTCCTCCCTCACTTAATCGGAGACCCCCACCCCTCTCCTTCCCTTCATGCAGAAAAAGAGAAGACGGGGAGACATCCCTTCGGGCTGCGTCAAATTATAATTCACACATAAGCACCCTCTACCCCTATTCCCCGCCCCTCCCATGCACAGCCACTTTCCACTCATCCCTATATCCTGCCTCTCCCTTATTTACTCAACAGGCATTCCCCTCTTGCTCAAAGCCCCCTTCACCCCATCCAGCCATTTCATCCTAGGTTATCCCCTGAAGTTCACTCCATCTACCTCTACCTTCCATACCTCTTTTACTAATCTTTCTTCACTCATTCTTTCCATATGTCCAAACCATCCCAATACTCTTTCGTCACCCCTATCTGTCATCTTTTACACTCCCGCTCTCTTCCCCACCTTCTCGTTTCTCACTCAATCCAACTTCTCTTAAATTCCAGGTCTCTGCTCCATAGAAAACCGTCGGCACAACCACGCCTTCATACAATCTCCTCTTTGCATCCATTCCCAAATGCACATTTCTCATGACACTCTTTAATTTCCCAATCCATTTACTTGTTTCTCTCAATCTACAATTTACCTCTACCTCCACTCCTTTTCCTGCCACACGCGACCCCAAATATCTAAAACTATCCACTTCCTCCAGTTTCTCTCCTTTAAGACTTACTTCCAACTCATTCCCATCCTCTCCCCTTGTACATCTCATCACCTTGCTTTTACCCACGTTTATCTTCAACTTTGTCCTATCGCATACCTTCCCAAACTCCTTCACTAACTCCCTTAATCCCCCTCTCTGACCCTGCCACAAGCAGTGTCGTCAGCAAACAACAACTGGCTCACCTCCCACTTCTCTCCCTTTTCTTTAACAATCTCCAGTCCCCTGTCCATTACCCTCTTCTTTACCTTCCGCACCACCCCATCAATGTACACATTGAACAGCCACGGAGACAACACATTCTTGACGCAGTCCATTCAGACCACTCGCTCTCTCCATTTCTAATTCTAACACAGGCTCTGCTGCTCTAAAAAAAAAAAAGAAAAAAAAAAAAAATCTTGACTGCCCGTAATAGTTTTTCCACAATCCCATATATCTGCAAAACCCCGTAAAGTTCCTGTTTTTTCCAAATCTATAAAGGCCCAAAAAACATCCTTTCCTTTTCCTAAAGCTTTCTCACATCTGCCTTACCATAAAAGCCTGATCCACGCAACCTCTACCTTTCTTAAAACCACACTGTTCCTCACCAATTACTTCCTCTGTTCCTCTCCTAATCATCTCAAAACCTTCCCGTTAGCCTTCCCAACTAAACTCAACAAACTGATCCCTCTGAAACTACTACTCACATTTGTCCCCTTTCCCCTTGTAAAGTGGCACTCGACACATATTAAACAATGTCAATAGCCAGTCCACACGACATCCATCTAAATTAGGTGCCTCACCTACTTTAATAATTTTGATAACTACTTGCGCCTCTTCTTATTTCTCCTCTAATTTCCTCATCATTGTAATTTTCTTACCGCTTCCCACTGCTACTACCAATCCCTCCATCCTCCCAATTTAGCAACTCTGCCCATCTTCCCCTTACCGCCGCCTCCTCAGTTACTATCCATTATTGTCAATGATAGCATAAAGTATTACAAAAGCGGAGCATGCCGACAGGAGACCTTTTGGTCCATATCTAGGTCGGATGCGAAAAAAAGTATAATAAACGAATAAATAAAAACTATAATAATGTTATTAATAAATAAAATACATAGTTAAATAATAAACAGGTAAATAGTAAATAATAAATTGACATAACTAATAATAAATGAGAATCAAGCAATTAATAATAAATGGACAAATTACAACAAAATATAAAATAAATTATAGCCATTACAGCATCTTGCTTAGGTGTTACAAATGATTCTCAAAGCTTCAAACTGAACTACATTGCACTGCCTCTGCAGGAAGTTTATTCCATTCATTAACTACACGGTTGGCGAGGTCGTTTCTACCCACTTCCAAATTAAATCTATTTCCGGACAGTTTGAGACCATTGGTTCTTGTCTGATTCTCAGTGTGAAAATTTTGTCACTTTTGATGTCAATTCCCTTTAGAATCTTGACCTGTATCAAGTCACCTCTGAGTCCACACTTTTTTAGGGAAAACAGATTCATGTTTTAATCGATTTTCGTACTATTTATTTTTGAAATTTGGGAATCAGATTTGTGGCTCGCCGTTGTACTTTTTCCAATCTGTCAATATCTTTAATGAGATTCGGTGAACGAGTGATGGACTTTTGAAGTCAAAAGATCAAACTTTTGAAATCAAAAGATCAAACACTGACAAAAATGAACGATAATAAAAATGACTGACAATTAATTATTATAACAATGGCAATGATTATAATAATGATAATGGCAATAATTAATAATAATGACGATGAATGGTAATAATAATAGCAGTGATAACATTGAATGATAATGACAATAATGAATTATAATAATAATGACAACGAATGTAGTAGTAATAATAACGACAATAATGAATGCTAACAATGGCAATAATTATAATGATAATGATAATAATGAAATGATAATGCCAATAATGAATTATAATAATGACAACGAATGTAATAGTAATAATAATGACAATAATGAAGGATAACTGATAATAACAGTAATAAAAATAACAAAAATTATTAATCTAATCTATCACTAAGGTATCTGTTCACCCTCCGCCTCTTCTGCTTTAATCTGATTCATCCATGTTCCTTTTTTACCAGGATGGAAAGCACAAGATAAAGAAGAAGAAAGACAAATCTCCCAGAAAGGTTATGCATCTGACAAAGGAAGAGCAACTTTGGCTTCATAAGCTGAGAGACATGAAGGCTGCCCATATGTCTCTCCGAAAGAAGAGCGATGACCTGAAGAACGACGACCCACTGAGCCTTCCCCGACACACTTGACCCCATCGCTACCGAGGTGAGGTTCCACGGAAATTAATTGAAATCATCTAGCAGCAGTTAGGATGAAAGAAAAACGACACCCAGCATATAAAGCTGTATCAAAGAGCTGTGATACCTCAGGGGCGCGAGTTCAAGGCCTAACATAACCTGTGACGTTTCTATACATCCACGATGACGTCACACCGAGACGCTACAAAACTTTTGTTCACTCTTGGCACCCGAAGTCGGAAGGTGTCTTTAGGGCAACCGAAAAAGGTGCTACAGATTAGGGAAATGGATACCCATCGAACTCCTGAATGGTTTGAGTGTTCTCCTGTCTTCTTCACGTTTATTGAGGACACCTGAACCTAACTCATGCTATGTCAAAACTATGCAAGTATATCATTCCTTATTGAGTATTTGGAATATTTCTTTGTGGTTTAGTTCTCTTACAGTAAATGTGATTTCTTTTAAGCAACATTGTATTAATGCAACAAAAGGACACATTTTCAGTTCTGATTTAGCATGGGTCAGGTTCTGTGTGTGTGTGTGTGTGTGTGTGTGTGTGTGTGTGTGTGTGTGTGTGTGTGTGTGTGTGTGTGTGTGTGTGTGTGTGTGTGTGTGTGTGTGTGTGTGCGTGTGCGTGTGTGCGCGAGTGGGTGAGATATTCACCATGGTCTTGTATTACGTGTTGGACTCGTGATCGACAGCTATTTCCCTCCCGGAAGAGAGCTCACAGCTCATATGAACGATCTATGGATGTAATACTGTGACCTTACACGCACACACACACCCAACTCCCCGCCCACGAGAGTTGGAGTAACAATCCCAAGCGCAGCGATACCGAAATTATTTCAGACCTGGGAGGGATTCGAACCCGGATTTCCGTAGTGGCAGCCGGGAACTCTACCAACTGCGCCACGAGTTGTGTGTGTGTGTGTGTGTGTGTGTGTGTGTGTGTGTGTGTGTGTGTGTGTGTGTGTGTGTGTGTGTGTGTGTGTGTGTGTGTGTGTGTGTGTCAGTCAGTGACCTTGTTTGCTAGAAAAAGTGTGGCTTACGAGGCTGCGGCATCAAAATATTTCACGTTGATACTTGCAAGTATAAAGATCCCACCATCGGCAAACGGAAGTAAATTAACAATGGATCATGTCTAAGTCATGAGTTGTAAATCTCACTCCTCAACTCTCCTTCGTTCCCATGACACCAACAAAATAAAAACTATCATTTTCTTTCCCACAGGAGACCAGTATGTTAAATGCCTCTACTGAAATCATGAAATGTCATACAAACTGCTTGAACTACTCGGAAAGTTTTAGATGATATTAAAAAATGTTAAGCCCCCTGCCTCTTGATATAACATTAATAAGGGAGATTCTCCCCAAGCTTCCCTTTGAAATAAGGCCCTTGACCTGTGTGTGTGTGCGTGCGTGTGTGTGTGTGTTTGTGCGTGTGTTTTTGTGCGTGTGTGTGTGCGTGCGTGTGTGTGTGTTTGTGCGTGTGTGTGTGTTTGTGCGTGTGTGTGTGTTTGTGCGTGTGTGTGTGTTTGTGCGTGTGTGTGTTTGTGCGTGTGTGTTTGTGTGTGTTTGTGCGTGTGTGTGTTTGTGCGTGTGTGTGTTTGTGCGTGTGTGTTTGTGCGTGTGCGTTTGTGCATGTGTGTGTGCGTGCGTATGTGTATGTGTGTGTACATTCAAGTGTTTGTACACTAGTTTATGAAGAGTTATGTTAATGATATAGGGTTTAATTGTGAATGTTCCTTCCAGCTAGGTAAAATCACCTGAATGCAGTATAAACGAAAGACGTGGTCGACTGCGCGTTATATTTTTATTTCTCTATCACCGACTTGATCACTAAAAAAAAAAATACTCTGGGGTCTAGAAATGGCTTCGTCTATAGCTTATTGGCCTTTTCGTTACATATATGTTTTTCCTTTCCGTTGATAATTCGGATTTCCTGGTTTATTTCATCTGTGTACGGATGTTTATCTAATCTGATTTTTACCACATTTATAAAGGGTTCCGTTTCCCTTTTCTTTTATCAAGATAGATATATTTGTCTTTAGAGGGTACAAAAGACGAAAGGATAAAGAATTTTCTTGTTCACTGCATTTTTTTTTCTTTCTTTCCTAAGATGCAATGCACGTTGTTCTTATACATTAGGATATCACCATTGTCGTGTTGTTCTCTAACATAAATCGTCAGCCTCATAAAGTTCCAAAGTTATTTTTCTAACGTTTAGAAAACACAACAAAAAATCCTATTTTTTCTATTTTGTAAATGTACGTAACGTTACTCCTTAGTAGTTTTCACCTACTCAAACAGTGACAGTGGCAATTGTACCACTAGGAGCTGCCACGCGATGAAGAATTTATTTAGGCAAAAATCAACGAAAGGATGACTTAGGCAATTTCTTTATGAGGGTGACGATATTCTAAATTGTTTAACGATAAGATTGATAACATTGTTTAGTAAATGGTGTGCCTGACATACTGCATTGGCACAAAGTCTATACTGTAGTATGGCTAATGTAAACTAGTTGATACTTGTTGGTATGTAAATTACCTGCCTGCGGACCATTGCTGAATGTAATGATGTATACTTAATTTTATGGATATGTTACTATGGGCACTGCCCCGCACCAGTAATTAAACTTAGTGTTACTGTGTTCTTCTTTATTTTATATGCATATCACCCTCCCGGCTCGTCTTCTATCAGCAAAATTATATTTTTCACCAGAAATGTCTCCACACTTGGAAAAAGAGAAAAAAAAAATGCATAACGCCGAGAAAACTCGCATAGTCCCAAAAGAAAATATGAATCCTGGGTGAATTATGCAGTCATACCATGAGGTATGGTAATTAAGATTCATCTATTACAAGAACGTCCGAGAACTTACCTGGTCGAGTTCTCAGACATTAGGTCTGAACTTGAAGTGAATTCTTGAGGCTTCGTGCGAACAGTAGAATTCCTTAGCCGAGGTTTCTATGAGAAGCGTCTGGTACCACCGCTGAAGGTGATCTGTCATTCAGTTCACGAAACGTAGTGTCGTTCGACTGGGATTATTGAGAGTTCATAAAAAGCTTCGAAACCACGGGACGACTAATGCCGCATCCACACGGTCGAGCTGTGCCTGGCAGACTTTCCCCTTACCGGGCAAAGTCCGCAGACTCTGCCCGCGAAGTGTCCACACGGCTGACGATGGTGGTTGGAGGTTAGTTGGCCTCAAGCAGAGGTTGGGAGGGAGTGGTTCAGTGCGGTACGATAACCATGGTTCCCGCCATACTTGGAAAGAAGGTAGCACTTTACAGCATTGTAATTGCTGCCTGCATTAAAAAGAAAAAGAAGAAATCACGGAGATATGTCTGATGCCGGGAGTAATGGGAAGCTCAGTGACAATCCTACGTGAATTGCAGGATGAAAATGAACAATTGTTTTGCAATTACTTGAGAATGAACATACGCAGCTTTTCTGTTCTCCTTTCGAAAGTGGAGCCACATATACAAAGGCAAGAGACAAATATGAGAAAAAGCATAGCACCAACAGCACGTCTTGTCGAGACCAGTACACACTAATACTAGGTGCGGACATGGTGGAAAACGTAACTTCGGTCTGTACTGAGCGGGTTTGCTAACCTTGCTCGCACCTCGCCTCGTGCGTTTGGCAGTGATGTCAGCCCTCCAACCACTGCCCGCAAATGGCGCCGGGAACGGACAGTTTGATGGTTTGCCCGATGAAATTGCCCGTTGTCGAGCAAAGCCCTCGAGCCCGGGGTACAATGCTCGACCGTGTGGACGTGGCATAATACTTTAAGCAAATTCTCAAAGTTCCCGATTTGTTAATCAAAATTACAACATAGGTTTAATAAAAATAAAGAGGGAGGGGATTTTAATAGTATCTTAATTAAAATTACGATAGTGTGGTACGGAGTTTCAGGAAAGGTTCCCGGTTCGAAATTAAACAAGCCTTCGGGAAACCGCCGTAACTCAAGGTAAACAATGCAATTCCCGTAACAACAATTACCACAGAGGTGAGCTCACGCTTTTTATGAAGGTCTTACCCCCTACTTTGGATACCAATGCCTTACACAACGTCTAAGTATACAAAATATGTTTACGCGGAGAGAGGGGAGTGGAGGTTTATATATGACGCACAGCGCCGTCTTGATCTGAAAACAAAGTTCGTTTGAGGGCTTCGTGATGTCATATTGACTCCGACGGTTTTGATCAAGCGTGCACAGACTAAATTTAGGCTTTCGCTTCGCAACTGGTTGAAGAAATAAGTATCGTCTAAATTCTAATTGATAAATTTTGAGATAGATAACCTCCATACAACAAGAATGATTAAAGGACGCTCTTTCCGTATGAAGAGCAAATATCAGTATCCATCGAACAAAGCTGGGATATTTTTTTCTTAATCCGTATATGGATAAACTTCTTTTTCCTAATCACTTACAAGTATTTCTCAATTCCATATCTAAATGTATTTTCTGTCTCTGGTTTTCAGATATTTGTGAGGACTTAATAGGTGTTTGCAAAGTGGTAAATCTTCGATTCCCTAACATCCCTATTGAATCACAGATTATGGAAAAATATACTATTTTGAACAACATGTGGTTTCACATTAAGCCATTGAGAAACAGAGGTTTCCCCGACTGTCAAAGGGAAAGACGAACATAATCCCTTTTCGTGTATCTTACATAGTCTATAATTTCTAATTTCTAAACGATGAATAATTCTGCAGTTTCCAAGGACAGCAGGAAACTCGGGATAAAAGGAAAGGAAAATAAAAAGAAATCATTCTTATTTCATGAATTCATCATGCCGATATTGGATCAAATGAAGCAAGATTGCTAACCTAATATTTTCAGTTATGGGAGTCGTCACTAATTCTGCAGTTGCCAGTGATCGCCAGATGATTTGTCACGGTAGGTGGTAAATAAAATCGCCATAGAACACAAGAATGTTTCTTAGAAATGATCTTGGTGTAGTCACTGATGAAATATGAGAAGCGTTTATACTTATTCCATATAGTTTAGCTATTCTATTTTATATATAGTCTTTACTGAAATGCGTTTTTGAAAATGGTCATTAGAGCTTGTAAGAGCCCATAAACTTCCATATAATCTTACGACCGTCTGACAGTATATTGGGTTGATTTTTTTTCTACGAAGTTGAAACATCATAGAAAGTACTTGAAACTCGATGTTGTGCTGGGCGAGGCAGCCTGTCTACTGGTCGGGGATTGACACGGAAGTGGCGCAGAAGAGGCGCCAATGTGCGGTATGCAATACACACCCCACCTCCAGCCCCGAGGAGACCCTACTGCTCACCCCATCCCCATGGTCCCCATTCCAGCAGATGGTGGGGGACATGTTCCAGCTACACGGCCACACCTACATCGCCTTCGCTGACAGGCTACTGGGGTGGCTTGAAGTGGAGCACTTGCCGGTGGATGTCACTAGCGCACGCCTTATCGTAGTATTTCGACGGTAGCTCAGGCGCTTCGGCATCCCAGAGGAGATGTTATGCGACGGAGGTACGAACCTTACCAGCCAGAAATCCAGGGACTTTTTCAGCGCCTGGCGTGTGCGGATGAGGGTCTCGTCTGCCCCAAGGTCTAAATATACAGGTCAGACCGTTGGAATTCTTCTGCGCAGCTTCTGACGTCATTTGTCTGAGTCCATTTTCTCTTCGTGATACACTGAAGAAAACTGTGAAACGCCAAGGAAGACAGGAACTGTAATAATTTATATATTATATATATATATATATATATATATATATATATATATATATATATATAAATATATTATATATCATATATATTATATATATATATATTATATATCATATATATTATATATATATATATTATATATCATATATATTATATATTATATATATTATATATCATATATATTATATATCATATATATTATATATCATATATATTATATATCACATATATTATATATCATATATATTATATATTCATATATATAGACAGGAACTATAATATTTTATATATATTTATATATATATATTATATAATATTTGTCAGAATATAACTAATTGCGTGGAGCGGTGCGAGCGAAGGCAACGTCATTTTCCAACGACGGACCAGCTTCAACTGACAGCTAACCCCACTTTGAACGGCCAGGCAGTGTTGCCGCAAATCCCGGCCAGGTGACGTTCACGGGCCCGCTGCGCCAACTCCCTCGAAATTCGGTCGGAAGTGGTTAGACCTTATATTCTTAGATCTTGGTCTGCACATTACCCCCAGTCCAACGGCCGTGCAGAGGTGGCAGTCAAGTGTGCCAAGAGGCTGCCCTGCGGCAACTCCGCCTGGAACGGCACCCTGGACACCGACGCTGCTGCAAGCGCCATCTTGCAGTATCTTAATAACCCCCCCCCGCAGGTTTCAGAGCCCCCCCCCCCTGCCCAACTGCTCACGGTCGTCAGCTGCGGGACGCCATACCCGACGACGCTTCTCTCTACGAGGTGGGCAAGCGTTGGGCGTGGCTGCTACCGGAACGGGATTTGTCTCGCTCTGGGTGCAGTGCAGCCGTTCGGCATGACCAGACGGCCCACAACCTCGAACCCCACACACCCGGCCAACGTACCCTCATCCAGAACCCCAGCGATGGGCGTTGGGATCGTGCAGGCACCGTCCCGGAAAACACTACACCCAGACAGTACTTAGTGAGGCTCGACGGCAGTGGGCGCGCCTCTATCAGGAACCGGCGCCACCTACACCCTCTCTCTTGCGAGACGTGCATCCAGGCGCCTAGCAACGGAGCAGCCGTTATGCCCAACCCAACCCAGCCCGCCCTAGGAAGGCACCGGCGCGCCAGACGAGCACCTTGTCTGGCTTGTCACCTGTTCAACTATGTGTTGGGCGACGTCACTCCTCAGACAACACACTGGACCCCACTCACCCATATACAGTACAGTAGCACCGGCTCACTGAATTTATCATCTCAGTCTTACAGCTTTCTGCTGCTTGTACCATTGTTTTGTCATCACACCGTCCAATGCGTGCGTTTTGTGTAATGGGGGGGGGGGTGAGTGTAGGGATGTATGAGCCCCCGCCCCCACCGACCACCTCATGACTCGCAGCGTCACAAGGGAGTTGGAGACGAACCATGGTAGAAACTAGACGCCCCGTTGCGTCTCTACAACTAAGCAGTTAAGGCTCCCAATAGATATATGACAGTGCATAACGCCTTTCCTCCAATAACCCACACACAGTGGCGGCGCCAGGGGGGGCTTGGGGGGGGCTTAGCCACCCCAACTGAAATGAGCAAATTGAAAATTTAAAACACTCAATGAAATAATTTTATTAAGTGGAATTTTTAATTGCCAGGGCTAAAGATTTCTCAGCCATCAGTGCTAGCCCTACCATTAACCCCCTCCCCTTCTGAAATGAGGATAATATATGTGTATTATCATATTTTTATTAGACCCCCAAAAAATTTGCTCAGCCCCCCCCCCTTAGCCTCCCCAACTAAAAATTCCTGGCGCCGCCGCTGCCCACACAGAAGGCTTGAGGATCAAATCGTATTATCAGACAGGACCATTTCGATTCAGAAGTACCCACTATTTTCAAGTATCACAGTCAGCCTAAGATACAGACTGGTATAGTAAAACCAGCAATAGAAAACAACCCAGTGTCAATCTAATATTTAGACATTAATATGTAAGATAGTGTAGTCAGTCTCTTGCCCTACTGTGAACATGCTTTTTACGCAAGAAATTTAGAGAAAACAAAAATAGTAGAGGAGTAACTATATAAATATTACTGATAGCTTCATTTGTTTTTATTTTTTCTAACTTTACAGGGGATAGGGGTGAGTTGAGAATGGCTGTGTATGGATGATAAGTTGATCCAGCCCAGAGATTTTATCACTATCTCTTTTATATGTCGAACAAGGAAGGGAGGGGTGATTGTCCACACGATGCCACTGTTATTACCGGTGATATCCTGAGCTCAGGGAAGGGTACCCCACAACTTCAGGCGGCTCTAGGAGGAGGATGTACCAGTGTACCTCCAAGAGGCTGAGGGTTACTTGGAAGGGGAGACGGTGAAGTGCTGCGCCACCCCTGCCACTGTGGATGGTAGATTCCACCCTTCTACTCAAAGGCAGATGGACTGCCTCATACCTAGTGAGGAAGTAGTACCACAGCACTGATTCTGCAGTATGAAGTTTGCTTCTGTGGTTACCCCTGTTCATTAATCTAGCTTACTTGATGGTAACACCCTTGATCTGTGTGAGTGTGGGTGCCAAGGCCAGTGTGATGTTGCTGAACCTAGTTGCTGCTTTGGCAGCATCATCCACGATAGTGTTACCTGGAATCTTGATGTGACTGGAGATCCAGGGAAATGTTACAAACCTCTCATGCTGGTCCAAAAGGTACAGTGAGTGCTAGATTGATGTAAAGTTGATATCATCCATTGTCTTTGCAGACCAGATGATGTCAGTAGTTGCTAGTTGCAGGTTTTACACACATTGAAACTCAAGGCAAAAAACACCCTCATAATCATTAAAGTCTTCTCTTTGCACTCCATCTATGACCTCTGCAGTTACGATGCCAGATAACCTTTAATCAATCAACTCTTTGCACTCCTCCTCAGATACCTATTTCTCATAATACTTTTCACGATCTTTGCTTGCTATGGATGTGCTGTCTTGCAACACTGCTTCTGACCCAGGGCAGTGGGCAAGAATTAGGGATGACCCATCATCCAGGAGGTGCCAAGATAAGAGGGAGGGAAGGGGTGAATGGGAGTAGAGTATGTTGGGGATGGAATGGGTGGGAGTGGTCTTTATGCCTTTGTTTTTTGGCTACCTCCCTTGTGAGGGGGAAAAAGCCTTTGGTATATGTATGTGTATTTTTTATTATCACCAGACAATTTATTTGGTCCCCTTTCTCTGTAATTTACCTCCACCCTCACCCTTCTATACCCAGTTACATATGACCCAAAATGCTTAAAGCTCCCTCTAGCCTCTTGCCTTCACCATCACCCATGTTCATCTCGCCCCTTATTTTTCCCCACATTAACTTTCAGCTTTCTCCTTTCACATATCCTCCCAAACTCCAGCATTAACTGTTTCAGCTTATCTTTCAACTCTGCCATAAGTGTACTGCTATACACAAACTGGCTCACCTTCCACTTCCCTCCACTCTCACTAGCTCTAAACCCTTGCTTAGTACCCTCACATTGACCTTCCTCACCACCACATTCATACACATGTTGAACAACCATGGTGACATCACACAATCCTGGTGCAGTGCCACCTTCACCTCAAACCTCTCTCACTCCATTGCTACCCTCACATAAAAGTTTTGAACAGCCTCCTCAGATTTATACACCTCTAAATCCAAATATGAATGTTATTCAGTAAAAATGTATAAGGAAAAATTAAGAGGATTTTTTTCTTTTAGAGTGAAATTTATTTGAACAAGCATCAAATACAAAGAAATCATTCCAGAGAAGTCATACACATATAGAAATACTATGAAACAGTAACAATTGGTTTAACTGGTGTTTCAACATTCAACACACACAAATATAACAACTAAAATCAACTTGGAGTAGCCTAACCCTATATAAACTGCAAGATGTCCATCTTGTAGTAAAGTACCTCTTCTGTATTTCATGTCTCAGTTTCACCAGACAGTTTCATTTTTGTTACACATATACCAAGAGTTTTTTCCCTTTACAAGAGAGGTAGCCAAAATCAAAGGCATAAGTCTACTTCCACCCATTTCATCTCCAGATACTCCACTCCCATTCACCACCCTTCCCTCCCTCTTTTCTTGGCTCCTCCTGGATGACAGGTCATCCCTGCATATCACCCACTGCCCTAGATCAGAAGCAATGCAGCAAGACATAGCATATCCACAGCAAGGCTGCTTCATTTAATTAGCAACCCTCCTTCTCAGTCCCCTCATACAGAAAAAGAGAGGATGGAGAGAAATCCCTTCGGAGTGCATCAAAATATAATTCACACATACTACCTCACCCCTGCCCCACTCTCTTCCATGCATCACAGCATCATCCACACACAACCAATCTCCACTCACCCTATCTTCTGACTTCTCCCTTCCTCAACAGACATTCCCTTCTTTCCCAATGCCCATTTTACCCCATCCATCCATCACATCCTTGGTTGCCCCCTCATGTTCACTCCACCCCTGCCTTCTACACCTATTTTACTAATATTTCTTCACTCATTCTTTCCACATGTCCAAACCATCCCAATACTCTTTCATCAACCCTATCTCCCAACTCCCTTTTCACCTCCTCATTTCTCACTTTATCTGGCCTAGTAACCTCTACCATACTACTCAGGCATTTCATCTCGAACACATTTAAACTTCTCTTACATTACATGTTTCTGCCCTATACAGTGCTGTTTGCACAATCACCCCTTCATACAAACATCTATTTCTCATTATACTTTTTAATCCCCCAAGGCATTTACTTGCTTCTCTCATTCTACATTCTACCTCCTATATGTGGCCCTTTCCTGCCATGTGACTCCAAATACCTAAACTTGTACATCTCACTTTACTTTTACCTAAAAATAATAATAATAGAATTATTACAATAATTTTGCTTTGAGCTCCACAGGAAACCTGCAGCCCCAAATTAGCTGGCAACAGTCCTTGGGTCCTAAAGATTTCTGAGAATTAACTTTGGACTGTTGTCTGTGTTGTATTCATGTGGGACCATTTCTATGTCACCAATTGGAAGTAGTAGGAAGGTATTATTCACCTGTTGTCAGCTTTTCTTGAGTGATAAGATGGAAGAAATACAATTGAAGTTCATAGAGATCTTAGACCCAATACTGAGACTGAGGAAGCAATGACAGGTACTGTACCTACATATAGTGGTCCTGCAAGATGGAATGTGTACCGGCCCATTTTCAAATCCTGTCAATCCTTCACCTCCATCAGGAGGTGCAATCCAAGGGGCTGATACTTGATCTCCAGACTGGGCTCAAAATCTCTACTGTATATCTTGCACCTTTTCACACACAGAGCTGAAAACCCGTAACTGGTCCACTCTTCTTTGTTTCAGCTGGTGGCACAAAAACTATTCCACACCAATAAAACACAAACTGACACAAGTTTCTTCCCAGAGAGATTTGTGGGTGGGCCTGAGGTACAGTGCAACCTGTTATGAGCTGCACGTTTTCCACTCATCCCTGTTTCCTACCCAGGCAGTGGGCAGGAGACAAGGATGACCCTTCATCCATGAGGAGCTAAGATAAGAAAGACAATATGTGCTAGACGATACAGTGGTTGGCTACCTCCCTTATAATGGGGAAGAGCCCCTTGGTCTACAGATAATCATTCCTTATTATTATAACATATCATTATAAATGGAATGGGTGGGGGTGGGTGCATACCTTGGCTGGCTACCTCCCTTATAAGTGGGAAGAAGATCTTTATACATTTGTGCTTCACCTCTAGATGGATGGAGATGAGCATCTTTACAGTTTTGAAACTGGGCATAAAGATTATGATTCTCTCTGCCATCAATCTTGCACTACCAACAGGTACACATCATTGGTCCCCTTAGTTTCAAATACTTCATGATGTCAGGCACACTACTGTACATTTCTTTACATCACTAAGTAGTGCATAGTGTTTTATACCATTTTTTGTAAAATAGGAAGTAAGATTCACAAAAAAAAAATTCTAGTGGACTGATTTCTACAAAAATATTGAAAACTATGCTGAATAAAAATTCTAAACTTCCTAGTTTGATAAGTTACATATATAACTGTTAAGGCACTATTGCTTTGTTTTATGAGCCAGCATCAAAACCAAAATTCTTTAAATTTATTCTGATAAGAACTACATATCCTCTAAGTTCAATTTGACTATCACTGATTCACCAACAAGAGAATTCTAGCACCACAATAATTAAATTTGGCACAGTGGTATAACAGCTTTGTGACATTTTTACTTTACTCATTACCACAAGAATTTTCAACTCCATCATAAACTGATCAATTCATCATTCTGCACCCCTTAATTGGCAAAGATATCTCCCATAGTAAGCCAAACATTTTTAACTTGTACTGCTTGATAGAGGAATTCTTCTCCTTGACTTTGTTGTTTGTTGAGCCAGTCCCTTGTCTTTCCATAATTGACCCAAGTTCTCTTCACATTCACTGCAGAGGTATGTTCCACAAATGCAGATCCTTCCAGGGAACCAAAGTACCTGAAAAAAATGAATAATAATTACATACATACACACACACACACACACATACATACATATATATATATATATATATATAGAGAGAGAGAGAGAGAGAGAGAGAGAGAGAGAGAGAGAGAGAGAGAGAGAGAGAGAGAGAGAGAGAGAGAACAAGCATTCTAAAAAAATAATAAAAATAATAATAAAAATAAATTAAAAAATATTTTCATCCTTTTCACCAGAGTCATGAAGACAGAAAAAAAAATTGATTACTGTGATATTACCACTGCCTTTGAAAATCCCAACTACAAATACCTGTTACCTGTCAATCAATCAGGCAAGTTAGTCACCCTGTCCATCCACCTTACTTTTGGTCTTACCCTCAAGCACTTTCCATCCAATTCTGCTTTCCACTCTTTTTGCTAAGCTTCCATCACTTATTCTTTACATAGACCCAAAACATCTCAGCTAATTGCTCAACACAATCTCCCAGCTCTTTCCACCACATCTCGACATTGTCACTCTATCCATCCTTGTAACCCCATCCATGATTCTTAAACACTTCATTTCAAACTTATCCCTCGTTCAAGTATCTGCCTTAAACAGTGCTATAATAATCACATGTGAATTTACCTAACTGTAGTATACAGGAAAGTAGCAATCCTAGCAGAATACTGTCTCATACTCTCTAATCTATCATACCTAACCTCACTAGCGGAGTGGCTAATGAGGTTGTTCAATATGTGTGTAAGGGAGGGGAGAAAGCCTAAGGACTGGATAAGTGCCTGTACAGTTCTGCTTTAGACCCTCCTGACCCAGCCACAAGAGCAGTGTTATCCACAAACAACAACTGGCTCACCTACCCTCCAGTATCTCCACTATCACCACCACTACCACCATCTCCAATCCCCTGCCCATCACCCTCACATTTACCTCTAGTACCACCCTATGTACACAATGAATAGCCATGGCAACATGACAGCTCTGATGAAGCCCCAACTTCACCTTAAACTTCACTCTCACCATTTCTTCCCTTCTCTTGAGATCAATCCAAGTAAAAATTTCTACCTACATACCAAGGGCTTCTTCCCACTTATAAGGGAGGTAGCCAAGTCAAAGACATGCACCCACTCCCATCCACCACCCTGGTTTCCCTCTGATCTTAGCTCCTTGTGGATGAAGAGTCATTCCTGTTGCTTGCCCTCTGCTCAGGTCAGAAGCAATGCAGCAAGACAGTACATCCACAGTAAGGCTGCTTCACTTAATCAGCAACCCTCCTCTCCATCCCCTCATGCAGAAAATAGAGTAGACAGGGAGAAATCGCTTTGAGCTCCATAAAAGTAAAAATAATATAACCAAAACAAATATGCAATATCATGAAAACACCAATCCTGAACTTTACTTCAAAAGAAAGGGGACCAGAAAAACCTTACAGTGTTTCAGAAGAAAGTCAAGCATAAGTACACATGGGAGAGGGTGGTGGATGGAAGGGTGGTAGATAGAGCATTAATGGACTATGTAGTGGTAGATAGGAGTATAATAGGAAGAATTAAGGATGTACATGTGCTAAGGGGAGAGGGAGGGGGAATATCAGATCATTTTTTGGTGGAAGGTAAGTTGAGAGTGGAGGATAGATGGAGAAAGAGGAAAAGGACAAAAAATAGGGAGGTGCTTAGAGTGAACACTTTAAATGAAAAGGAAGAGGAGAAGGAGTACAAGAAGAAGCTGAGAGAGGAGTGGGAAGGAGTGAAGGATAGAGTAGAGCTAGGAGTGGAGGAGGAATGGGGATGGTTCAAGGAAAGAGTCACAAAGTGTGCAAAGATGGTGTGTGGAACAAGAAGGACAAGAGGAAACAGAAGGACGGGTAGTGAATGGTGGGATGAGGAAACAAAGAAGGTTGTAGAAGAGAAAAAAGGAGCTTTCACAGATTGGTTACAAAATAGGACGAGGGAGTCATATGAGAGGTACAAAGAAAAGAAAAGAGAAGTAAAGCAAAAGGTAAAGGAGGCAAAGAGGAGAGCAGATGTGAAACAGGGTAAGAGTATGACAGAAAATTTTGAAAGTAATAAAAAGATGTTTTGGAAAGAAATTAAGAGAGGAAGTGGAGGCGAATCAAGTAGAGAAGAAAAGGTAAAAGGTGCAGATGGAGAGTTGATAATGGAAGAGAAGGCAGTAAGGGGAAGATGGGCAGAATATTTTAGGGAGTTGCTTAATGTAAAGGAGGATAGGGAGGGAAAGATAGTTGCAGTGGGAAATGCTAAGAAAATTACCATGATGAGTGAGGAAAATGGAGGGGAAACAAGGAAGGATGAAGTGAAGGCAGTTGTTAAGATGATGAAAGCAGGTAAGGCACCTGGTCTGGATGGATGCCATGCAGAATGTCTAAAAAAAGGAGGTACAGTGGTGGTGGACTGGCTGGTGAGGTTATTCAATGTTTGCTAGAGAGAGGGTAGAGTGCCGGAGGACTGGAGGAGTGCCTGTATAATCCCACTTTACAAGAGAAAAGGGGATAAGTGTGAGTGTAGTAGTTTCAGAGGGATTAGCTTGTTAAGTGTAGTTGGGAAGACTTATGGGAGAATCTTGATTGAGAGGATTAGGAGAGGAACAGAGGGAGTAATTGGTGAGGAACAGTGTGGATTTAGGACGGGTAGAGGTTGTGTAGATCAGATTTTTGTGGTAAGACAGATATGTGAGAAATCTATAGGAAAGGGGAAGGATGTTTTTTGGGCTTTCATGGATCTGGAAAAGGCTTATGATAGGGTAGACAGGAAGGCACTATGGGAGGTTTTGCAGATATACGGGATAGGAGGAAAGCTTCTAGGAGCTGTCAAGAGTTTTTACGAGAGTAGTAGAGCATGTGTCGGGATATGAAATGGAGAGAGTGAGTGGTTCGAGGTAAAGGTGGGACTTCGTCAGGGATGTTATGTAGCCCTGGCTGTTCAACTTGTACATGGATGGGGTGGTGCGAGAGGTAAATGCAAGGGTGGTGGGTCAGGGATTGGAGATGGTTAAAGAAAATGAAGAAAAGTGGGAGGTGAGCCAGCTGTTGTTTGCGGACGACACTGCGCTTGTGGCAGGATCAGAGGAGGGATTGAGGAAGTTGGTGACAGAGTTTGGGAGTGTGTGTGAAATAAGCAAGCTGAAGATAAATGTAGGTAAAAGTAAGGTGATGAAATGTACAAGGGGTAAAAGTGGCAGTAGACTGGAAGTGAGCATTAAGGGAAAGCGACTGGAGGAAGTGGATAGTTTTAGATACTTGGGTGCAAATGTGGCAGGAAAAGGTGGAGTGGGGGTGGAGGTAGTGTGTAGATTGAGAGAAGCGAGTAAAGGCCTTGGTGGATTAAAAAGTGTAATGAGGAATAGACATTTGGGAATGGATGCTAAGAGGAGACTGTATGAAGGAGTAATTGTGCTGACAGCACTATATGGAGCAGAAACATGGAACATAAGAGAGGAAGAGAGAAGGAGTTTGAATGTGTTTGAGATGAGGTGTCTGAGAAGTATGATGGGGGTTACTAGGCTGGATAGAGTGAGAAATGAGGAGGTGAGGAGGAGAACAGGGGTGGAAAGGGAGCTGTTGTTGTTGTCGTTCCCTAGACTGTCTGTCCGAGCAGTCCCGTCTCCCCAAGGAATGCCACAGCCGAAACTGGGTTTTCCCACAAATCCTTTATAGAGTGTATGTTGTATTGTTTGTGTGCATGATTGTGTATAATGCAGTTGGGAGATAGGGTTGATGAAAGAGTTTGAACACATGGAAAGAATGAGTGAAGACTGGTAAAAGAGGTATGGAAGGCAGATGTGGAGGGAGTGAACATGAGGGGACGTCCTAGGATGAGATGGATGGATGGGGTGAAGGGGGCTTTGGGGAAGAGGGGAATGTCTGTTGAGGAAGGACGGGATGGAACAGAAGACAGGGGTGAATGGAGAATGGTTATGGATGATGTTGTAATGTATGAGGTGGAATGGGTGGGGGATGGGGGGTGAGGTAATATATGTGAGCAAAATTTGACGCAGCCCGAAGGGATTTCTCCTCGTCTTCTCCTTTTATGCATGGGGGGACGGAGAGGGGGGTCACCGATTTAATGAAGCAGCCTTGCTGTGGATGTGCTGCAACTTGTGACACTGCCTCAGGGCAGTGGACAAGGTGCAGGGATGACCCATCATCCAGGAGGTGCTAAGAAGGGAGGGAGGGTGGAGGGGAGTGGAGTGTATTTAGGGATGGAATGGTTGGGAATGATTTTATGCCTTTTTCTTTTTGGCTACCTTCCCTGTAAGGAGGAAAAAGCCTTGGTATATGTATGTGTATGTAAGTAGTATTTTCCAATATCTATATAAATAGGCTAGGCAAAGTATGATATACAGTATATGATGTAAAGAGCAGGGGTAGAAAAGGAGATTGCAGATAGGGCTAATGAGAGCATTAGGATGGTCTGGATACATGGAAACAATAAGTGAAGAAAGATGTGGATTGGAAGGCAGGGGTGGAGTGAACTTGATGGGACAATAGAGGATGAGATGGATGGATGGGGTGAAAGGAGCTTTGAGCAAGAGGGAAATGACAGTTGAACAAGGAAGGGAGAAGGCAAGGGATAGGGGTGAGTGGAGAATAGCTGTGTATGGATGATACTTTGATGCAGCCTGAAGGGATTTCTCCCCATCTTCTCTATTTTCCACATGAGGGGACAGATGCTAAAACTAAAGATCATGAAAATTAAATATATATATGTATACATATATATACATATATATATATATATATATATATATATACATATATACCCCGTCTGGGGTATTGTGGGTGCTTGTTATTGTGGCAAAGTCGCAGGCAGTCGATAGTTTTGGGTCTATATATGGGGCGCTCCTACGGACCAGAGCCACACATCATTTTGTCTATGATAGAAGAAATTCTGTTCATAGAGTAATGATGACACTTTTATACTACGACTGTCCCTCCGTTATGCTGTCCCCCAACCCCTTGTTGCTGTCCTGTACCATTTCTCTGAGTATTCTCTTTCTGATTGGGGGAAGTCCCTGTGGTGGGGGAAAAGAATACTGCCACCAAGTTTCCCACTTGGATCGTAAGAGGCGAGAAGAAAGGGACGGGGAGAGGGACTAGGCATCCTTCTCCCTGTAGCCCCAAGGGGCAATATCCTAAAAAGCAAAGGAAAGGCATAAGGGGTGCTGGAGGGCCTCGGGCCAGCACCCTAAGGTTTGGGTCTTTTAATGTGCGTGGATGTGGTACAGATGAGAGTAAAAGGGAAGAGATAGGTAGTATGTTTGTGAGAAGAAAGTTGGATGTGTTGGCTTTGAGTGAAACTAAGTTGAAAGGGAAGGGTGAGTGTAAGTTTGGGAGTGTAAGTGGGAGGTTATCAGGAGTGAAGAGAGGGCGAGGGAGGGAAGGGGTGGCTATTCTAGTAAGTGAGGAGATAGGTAAAGGGGTAGTGGAGTGGAAGGAGGTTTCCTCAAGGATAATGTGGATGAAGGTGAAACTGGGAAAGGAGATGTGGGTCTTTGTAAGTGCATATGGGCCGGGCAGTGAGAAGAACATGGAAGAAAGGGAGGCCTTTTGGATAGATTTAAATGAGTGCATAGAGGGTTTAGGAAGAAATGTCAATGTAATAGTACTGGGAGACCTTAATGCTAGGGTGGGAAATGGTCCAATCGATGGAGTGGTTGGGAAGTGTGGAGTTCCAGGAAAGAATCGTAGTGGAGAGTTGATGGTGGAAATGTGTCTAGAAAGAGAGTTGATGATAGCAAATACAGTGTTTCGGAAGAAAGTCAAGCATAAGTACACATGGGAGAGGGTGGTGGAGGGAAGGGTGGTAGATAGAGCGCTAATGGATTATGTAGTGGTAAATAGGATTATGATAGGATGAGTTAAGGATGTACATGTGCTAAGGGGAGAGGGTGGGGGAATATCAGATCATTTTTTGGTGGAAGGTAAGCTGAGAGTGGAGGATAGATGGAGGAGGAAAGGGACAAAAGGTAGGGAGGTTCTTAGAGTGAACTCCTTGAATGAAAAGGAAAAGGAGAAGGAGTACGAAAAGAAGCTGAAGGAGGAGTGGGAGGGAGTAAAGGATAGAGCAGAGATGGGTGTGGAGGAGGAATGGGGATGGTTCAAGGAGGGAGTCTTAAAGTGTGCAAGGATGGTGTGTGGAACAAGAAGGACAGGGGGAAATAGAAGAAAGGGTAGTGAATGGTGGGATGAGGAAACAAAGAAGGTTGTAGAAGAGAAGAAGCGAGCATTCACAGATTGGTTACAAAAGAGGACAGGGGAGTCATATGAGACGTACAAAGAAAAGAAAAGAGAAGTAAAGCAAAAGGTAAAGGAGGCAAAGAGGAGAGCAGATGTGAAATGGGGTAGGAGTATGACAGAAAATTTTGAAAGTAATAAAAAGATGTTTTGGAAAGAAATTAAGAGAGGAAGAGGAGGCGAATCAAGTAGGGAAGAAAAGGTAAAAGGTACAGATGGAGAGTTGATAATGGAAGAGATGGCAGTGAGGGGAAGATGGGCAGAATATTTTAGGGAGTTGCTGAATGTGAAGGAGGATAGGGAAGGAAAGATAGCTGCAGTGGGAAATGAGAAGAAAATGAGAGTGATGAGTGAGGAGAATGGAGGAGAAATAAGGAAGGATGAGGTGAAGGCAGTTGTAAAGATGATGAAAGCAGGTAAGGCACCTGGTCTGGATGGATGTCATGCAGAATGTCTGAAAAAGGGAGGTTCAGTGATGGTGGACTGGTTGGTGAGGTTATTTAATGTTTGCTGGAGAGAGGGTAGAGTGCCGGAGGACTGGAGTAGTGCCTGTATAGTTCCTCTTTACAAGGGAAAAGGGGACAAGTGTGAATGTAGTAATTTCAGAGGGATTAGCCTGTTGAGTGTAGTAGGGAAGGCGTATGGGAGGATCTTAATTGAGAGGATTAGGAGAGGAACAGAAGGAGTAATTGGTGAGGAACAGTGTGGATTTAGGACGGGTAGAGGTTGTGTAGATCAGATCTTTGTGGTAAGACAGATATGTGAGAAAGCTATAGGAAAGGGGAAGGATGTTTTTTTGGCTTTTATGGATCTGGAAAAGGCTTATGATAGGGTAGACAGAAAGGCACTGTGGGAGGTTATGCAGATTTATGGGATAGGAGGAAAGCTTTTGGGAGCTGTCAAGAGTTTTTATGAGAGTAGTAGAGCATGTGTTAGGATTAGAAATGGAGAGAGTGAGTGGTTTGAAGTAAAGGTGGGACTTCGTCAAGGATGCGTTATGTCACCCTGGCTTTTCAACTTATACATGGATGGGGTGGTGCGAGAGGTGAATGCTAGGGTAGTGAGTCAGGGATTGGAGATGGTTAAAGAAAATGGAGAAAAGTGGGAGGTGAGCCAGCTGTTGTTTGCGGACGACACTGCGCTTGTGGCAGGGTCAGAGGAGGGATTGAGGAAGCTGGTGGCAGAGTTTGGGAGAGTATGTGATAGAAGAAAGCTAAAGATAAATGTGGGTAAAAGTAAGGTGATGAGATGTACAAGGGGTGAAAGTGGCAGTAGACTGGAAGTGAGCATTAAGGGAGAGCGACTGGAGGAAGTGGATAGTTTTAGATACTTGGGTGCAAGTGTAGCAGGAAAAGGTGGAGTGAAGGTGGAGGTAGAATGTAGATTGAGAGAAGCGAGTAAATGCCTTGGTGGTTTAAAGAGTGTAATGAGGAATAGACATTTGGGAATGGATGCAAAGAGGAGACTGTATGAAGGAGTGATTGTGCCAACAGCACTGTATGGGGCAGAAACATGGAACATAAGAGAAGAAGAGAGAAGGAGTTTGAATGTGTTTGAGATGAGGTGTCTGAGAAGTATGGTGGGGGTTACTAGGCTAGATAGAGTGAGAAATGAGGAGGTGAGGAGGAGAACAGGGGTGAAAAAGGAGCTGGGAGATAGGGTTGATGAAAGAATATTAGGATGGTTTGGACACATGGAAAGAATGAGTGAAGAAAGACTAGTAAAAGAGGTATGGAAGGCAGATGTGGAGGGAGTGAACATGAGGGGACGTCCTAGGATGAGGTGGATGGATGGGGTGAAGGGGGCTTTGGGGAAGAGGGGAATGTCTGTTGAGGAAGGAAGGGAGAGGACGGAAGACAGAGGTGAGTGGAGAATGGTTGTATATGGATGATGTTGTGACTGCATGAGGAGGAATGGGCGGGGGGGTGGGGGGGGGGGGGTAGTATGTGTGAGTAATTTTTGACGCAGCCCGAAGGGATTTCTCCCCGTCCTCGCCTTATATGCAAAGGGGGACGGAGAGGAGGGGTCGCCGATTAAATGAAGCGGCCTTGCTGTGGATGTACTGTGTCTTGCGACACTGCTTCTGACCCAGGGCGGTGGGCAGGGTGCAGCGATGACCTGTCATCCAGGAGGTGCTCAGATGAGAGGAAGGGTGGGAGGGGTGTGGAGTGTATTTAGGGATGAAATGGGTGGGAGTGTTTTTGTGCCTTTCCCTTTTTGGCTACCTCCCTTGGAAGGGGGAAAAGGCCTTGGTATATGTATGTATGTATATATATATGTCATTCAAGAGGTGCTAAGATAAGAGGGAGGGTGGAGGGGTGTGGAGTGTATTCAGGGATGGAATGGGTGGGAGTGATTTTGTGCCTTTTTCTTTTTGGCTACCTCCCTTGTAAGGGGGAAAAAGCCTTGGTATATGTATGTATGTATATATATATGTGTCTATATATATATATATATATATATATATATATATATATATATAAATATATTATATATATATATCCATATATACATCACAAATCACAGCTGGTTGGAAAATGTTAAATATAGGATCGTGAGAGACTTTCTACTTATATTTCTGAAATGCAAAGTTTACAGTGTAAAATGCCAGTTATAATCTAAGGATGTGATACTTGGAAATTGACAAAAGTGATTCACTAAGGAATGCACGGAGGAAAATGGAAAGACCAATCCTGGGAATAATGCTGAAAGACAGGAAGAGGGCATGCCGAGTGAAAGAGAAGATTAGAGTAAAAGATGCTGTGGAGACAGTAAGAAAAAGGAAATGGAACTGGACAGGGAATTAAGCATGAAAGAATGAAGAGCAATGAAGTAATTGTCACTAGATGTGCAAGATGAGAAACATGGAAGAGGGAGACCAGATAAGTGGAGAGCCATGATAGGGAAGTTTGCAGGAGTGATACACAAATGTTGGCACAGTTATATGACTCAGAATGGTCTGAGAGGCCTCTGTTCAGTAGTAGATTCAAAACAGCTGATTGACATCTATTAGGGATAATCCATGAGTTGACACATTTTTGCAGAAAAATTCATGTTTTACAGCATCATTAAAGCAAAATCTATACAAAAGTTTTTGGCATGACAATGAGCAAAAAAACTCTAACATAATCACCACAGTTGACATAGGTGGTAAGAATACTTAAAACATCATACATACATACATACATATACCAAGGCTTTTTCCCCCTTACAAGGGAGGTAGCCAAAAAGGAAAAGGCATAAAATCATTCCTACCCATTCCACCCCTGAATACACTCCACACCCCTCCACCCTCCCTCTTATCTTAGCACCTCCTGGATGACGGGTCATCCCTGCACCTTGTCCACTGCCCTGGGTCAGAAGCAGTGTCGCAAGACACAGCACATCCACAGCAAGGCCGCTTCATTAAATCGGCGTCTCCCCATGCATAAAAGGAGAAGACGGGGAGAAATCCCTTCAGGCTGCATAAAATTTTGCTCACACATACTACCTCACCCCCATCCCCCCACCCATTCCACCTCATGCATCACAACATCATCCATATACAACCATTCTCCATTTACCCCTGTCTTCTGTCCTCTCCCGTCCTTCCTCAACAGACATTCCCCTCTTCCCTAAAGCCCCCTTCACCCCATCCATCCACCTCATCCTAGGACGTCCCTTCATGTTCACTCCCTCCACATCTGCCCTCCATAAAACATCATACTTCTGAGATCATTTCTCAGCTGATTCAGATATGCATCATAAACATGAACCAATAACAAGATAGAAAAGTGAGGAAAAAATACATACCACATAGCTTGGATATCTTGATGTTCAGTCAAGTATTTACTAATGTGGTCTCGGCTGCCTGTAAGAATGTTTAACACACCACCGGGAAGATCAGAAGTTTCCAACACCTTGAAATGAAAAAGAAATTTTTACTTATTGATACATGCATACTTACATACACCAAGGGCTTTTTCCTCCTTACAAGGGAGGTAGCCAAAGTCAAAAGGTATAATTCCACTTCCACCCACTCCACTCCCATTCAACACCCCTCCCTCTTTTCTTAGCTCCTCCTGGATGAAGAGTCATGCCTGCATACCGCCCATTGCCCTGGGTCAGAAGCAATGCAGCAAGATGCAGCACATCCACAGCAAGGCTGCTTCATTCAATCAGTGACACCCCCCTTTCATTTTAACATATTGATAAAGACAAATAAATTAAACATTCAACCAATTCCATTGGCCCCTGCTATCTCACCCAAAGGTGGAGGGCCACCAGGCCTGCTGCCAATTGCACTTGGACACCACTCAGGCCAAAGGTACGGGTGCCACAGGTGGAAATGTGAAAAATCATTAAAATCAAATTTGACAGGTCACCACACATATACACCCTTGGGTCCACATTCCTCCCTTCTAGCATACAGTGCACTGTGCACAACTCTCCCACTCTGGGGTAAGTTTGGGCCAAACTGGTGATCTGGCAATTTTTGTGCACGACTCTCCCCTTCTGGAATAAGTTTGGGCCAAGATGGTGACCTGACAATTTTTGTCAAAATCCGTTTTGGGGTCACTGCCATAGATAAGAAACATTAGTGCAACCACTGAACCTTGTGGAACTCTGCTGGTTACTGTTCTAGATCCTAATATCTTATCCTTTACTTCTGTCCTCATTATCTTTCCCTTAAAAAAAATCTTCCATCCAACATGCTCCAATTTCCACATAAGTTGATTATGAGGTACTTTTTCAAAAGCCTTCTCTAAGGCTTGACCTCAAGATGAATTTTGTTGTACCCCAAAACATCTATGTAGTCAACACCCACTATAAAAAATAAATACTATATAATTATACTTATGCCATCTTCATTCAATGGCTCATTACTTTCTCAAACTTTCATGAACAGACTCACCTGGTAGAGAGCAAGTGCAGGGGTTGGATGCTTCTCACTTGGGATGGCCACCACAGAATTTCCTCTTGCAATAGCTGGTGCCACAAGTGACACAAATGCAAGCAGTGGAGATTCATCTGGGCATGCAATCCCAATGACACCAACTGGCTCATGGATACGCAGGACTGTCCCATACAACTGTGTCTCTTGTACAGCACCACCATGTTTATCACAGTATGATGCCCAGTAGAAAAGCCTTGCAATGGCTGCCATTACTTCTTCCTTGGCTTCCTCCTCTGTTGTCCCCATTACATCCACCAATTGTTGGACAAATTCGTCAAGCCTCTGTTCCAGGTTTTCAGCAAGGTAGAAGAGAATTTGTGAACGATTGAATCCACTACGCTTGTCCCAGCCTGGCTGTGCTTTGCCTGCTACCTCCACAGCATTACGAACATCCTTCCTGCAATTATCAAAACATAACAACTATATATAACTAAGGAATAAAAAAATAATATAATACTAACAATTGGTGTTTTAAAGTTTCAATAACAGTATAGTTAAACATCGAAAAACCAATCTAATTGGGGGGAAATTCCTGACAATTTTTCAGAAAATTTGGTTTATAAGATGGTCAGAATAGCACTTTAAAAGTCAACTGAGGGCTGGTTTATATGGTGAAGCATTCAGTAACACATATGTCTAAAATGGGTGGCTTTATATTTTCTATGTGTGTTTTCTTTATGGTACATCTTTAGTGGGGATGTTTCAAATAGGGAGTCACAAGGTGTGCGAAGATGGTGTGTGGAACAAGGAGGATGGGAGGAAATAGAAAGGGTAGCAAGTGGTGGGATGATAAGTAAAGAAGGTTGCACAAGAGGAAAAAAAAAGCATTCACAGACTAGTTACAAAATAGGTTGAGAAACATGAGAAGTACAAAGAATAAAGAAGAGAAGTAAAACATAAGATAAAGGAGGCAAAGAGGAGAACAGATGTTAAATGGGGGGAAAAGTATGACAAAAAAACCTTGAAAGTAATAAAAAGATGTTTAGAAAGGAAATCAAGAGAGGAACAGGAGGCAAATCAAGTAGAAAAGAAAAGGTAAAAGATGCTGATGGATAGATGATAATGGAAGAGGCAGTGGTAAGAGGAAGATGGGCAGAGTATTTTAGGGAGTAGCTAAATGTGAAGGAGGATGGACAGGTGCTAAGAAAATGACAGGTGCTAGGAAAATGACAGGAAAATGAGGCAAAATGTTGGTACCCAAATGGGGAGGGGCATCCAATCAGATCATTTGGGGAAAATAACTTAACATATTTGGTTGATTTATATTCAAATCAAATAGTGTTTATTTTATGTTTCATCTGTATTTATATATTCAAAATATCTTCCTTTCTCATAATATTCCTTAGTACTATGCCTTATACTTTAATCTTTGGGGCATACAATCAAGGAGTTGGCCCCGGGTATCACCAGACCTCTGCATGCCACTGCAATCCATGCACACACTGAACAACCATGGTGACATAATACAACCCTGGTGCAGGCCCACCTTCACTTCAAACCACTCACTCTCACATTACCTGTTACACATACATACATATACCAAGGCTTTTTCCCCCTTACAAGGGAGGTAGCCAAAAAGAAAAAGGCAAAAAATCATTTCCACCCATTCCATCCCTGAATACACTCCACACCCCTCCACCCTCCCTCTTATCTTAGCACCTCCTGGATGACGGGTCATTCCTGTCACACAAGCTCTAATATCCACATAAAAACTTCTGACTGCCCTTGACAGCTTTCCCCTTATCCCAGATATCTGCAATACCTCCCATAACTATTTAAAAAAAAAAAAAAAAAAAAAATCCATGCCAACACTGTAGAAGAAAAATAATATTCAGTTACAAATGCTGACATGAAATCATCTGAATGAGACATTTTCAATCAAGTAATATTTACCAACCTGTTTGATTCTCCAACAAGTGCATATGCTTCGCCTTTTGCATCCTTGACCACTCTGGAATAGTTACCATCTGGCCTCTTCTGTGCTCCTCCATAGTACAACTTGTAGGTTCGATCTACCTTTGGAAGATCTCCTGGACTACCAACAATCTGCTGTAAAAAGTTAAAATATTACAATCCTTGACATTTGCATTCTGTCCTTACAATATCCATCAAGAGTGAATACCCAATTTTTATCATTTTTGCTTCATGAAACTGAGGCTAAGGTAAAAGAGGAATCTACCCCTGCCACTTCATGTACTTATGACACATACTTGTGTCACACATATTTGTGTCACTTGACACAACATTTGTGTGTTGGCAGTTGGAAAGAGCAGGTGCAACTTGTCAAAATATTGGAGTTGAAAGAGAAACATGGGGTCCCGACCTATGACAAGTAATATAATGTAGTATTATTAAAAATAGTGTATTAAAATGAAAAAGGTGGAAAGTGATATAACATTTATTAATGATCTGGATGGTAAGTGTAGTAGTTTCAGAGGGATCAGCTTGTTAAGTGTAATTGGGAAGGCTTATGGGGGGGTTTTGTTTGAGAGGATTAGGAGAGGAACAGAGGGAGTAATTGGTGAGGAATAGTGTGGGTTTAGGACAGGTAAGGGTTGTGTACATCAGATTTTTGTGGTAAGACAGATATGTAAGAAAGCTATAGGAAAAGGTAAAGATGTTTATGGGTTTTTATGGCTCTGGAAAAGGCTTATGACAAGGTCGACAGGAATGCACTGTGGGAGGTATTGCAAATATATGGGATAAGAGTAAAGCTTTTAGGAGCTGTCAAGAGTTTTTACGAGAGTATTAGAGCATGTGTTAACCACTTCAATACGGGACTTAAATCTCGCGGGCAGCAGCCAATGCCAGCCGTACGACGTAACGAAATAATATTCGCATCATAAAATATAGTCGCCGCTTATATCGATCGTTCTCTCTTTCACCCGCGAATTTTGAAAACCACAGAGAATGGGATTAAGGGCGCATTTGGGAGAATGTAAAAACACAGGGGCGACTACAATAAATATAATCAAGACGCCGATATGGCAGCGTCGCGAATCCACTTGCTCCTCATGACGCCTACGTGTGCGGCACCGTATGGAAGGGGTTAAATGGAGAGAGTGAGTGGTTTGAGGTAAAGGTGGGAATTCGTCAGGGATGTGTTATGTTACCCTCGCTGTTCAATTTATATATAGATGGGGTGGTGCAAGAAGTAAATGCAAGGGTAGTGAGCTGGGGATTGGAGATGGTTAAAGAAAATGGAGAAAAGTGGGAGATAAGCCAGTTGTTGTTTGCTGATGACACTGTGCTTGTAGCAGGATCAGAGGAGGGATTGAGGAAGTTAGTGACAGTTTGGGAAGGTGTGCAAAAGAAGGAAGTTGAAGATAAATGTGGGTAAAAGTAAGGTGATAAGATGTACAGGAGGAGAAAGTGGCATCAAACTGGAAGTGAGTGTTAAGGTAGAGGAACTGGAGGAAGTGGATAGTTTTAGGTACTTGGGTGTGAATATGGCACGAAGGGGAGGAGTGGAGGTGGAGGTAAAATGTTGATTGAGAGAACTGAGTAAATGCCTTGGGGGATTGAAAAGTGTAATGAGAAATAGACATTTGGGAATGGATGCTAAGAGGAGATTGTATCAAGGAGTGATTGTGCCGACAGCACTGTATGGGACAGAAACATGGAACATAAGAGAGGAAGAGAAGAGGAGTTTGAATGTATTTGAGATGAGGTTAAATAGGGGGAACAAAAGGTAATGTCAGGAGAGGAGGGGGTGTAGAGGACTTGATGAGGGATATGTGTGTCATTATGGGTGTTGTTCATGATTATTAACAAGCCAAGCTGTCCGTGTTGGAGTTGTTGACATATCAGGCCAACAACTTGGCACTGAAGTCGCCACCCAGAATTTGGTTGGGGATGGTGGTGAGTTGGTTGAGAATGGGCTTGAAGTTATCAGGAACTATGGGGGAAGACTGGGGGGGATGTAAATGTTGACTATTGTAATTATGGATTTGTTACCTGTTTGGATTTGGATTGATTGGGTTTTGGTGGTGCTGTTGGTGGGAGGTGAGGAGAGTTCTGGTGAGGGAACTTGTGTCCATGAAGCAAATGGATTGGTGGACTAGGATGACAAGTCATCCGCTGTTGCCATTGGTCTGGTCTTGACTGATGGTGGTGATATTGTGAAATGAGGGTGTTTTTTTGTGAGTGTCAGAGTTTTGTTTCTTGAATGATAGCAATGTGTACGTTGTGTTGTTTGAGAAAGTGTTTGAGTTCATGTTTTTTTCATGTTGATGCCATTGTTTAATTGTAATATGCTGACATTGTGTGTTCTATAGGTGTTGGAGATTGCTCCATGGGGTTGGGGTACAGGTAGGGAAGGATTAGGATCAGAATTAAAAAGGGGGAGTGGGTGGGGGGAAGGGGGGGGTAGAGGGGAGGGTACAGGTAGAGGTGTGGGTGGAGATGCACGCTGAGGGTGGGGAGATGAGGGTGATGTCAGGGGTGGGAATGAAGAACTGGTCAAGGTGTTTGTGTAGTGTTTTATGTCAGCAAGTGTTGTGCAAGGTGGGCCCAGTTTTTGTATAAGATACATTGAACTGAGACCTTTATCTGATGGCTCATGATGATGGATTTGAAGCAAGACAGACGTGTAGTTTGTGGTGGGTCCAGGGTTGCTCTACAAGGGGGAAGAAGCCTTTGGTATATAGACAATTATATAACAAAACCAAGTGCAGAAGAACATACATGCTGTGATGGATTGAGAGCTGGACGGTCAGCCATGTATCCAGCACCAAACTTGGACAAGTCAAACTGTGGCACCTTGAAGCTCAATCGTTCCTGCCATAATGGTTTTACATACTCAAATAATCCTGTGGGAAAATAAATATATCCTGTTATTATGTGCAAGTGTGACTACACTACCAAAGATGTATTAACATATGATAAAAGAATTTATATCATACCAAGATTTTCAAGTTGATTTACTCTTTAGAAAAAATGTAGTACTGTGCTCTAATTCAATAGCTGCAATATATACATACATACATACATACATACACCAAAGGCTTTTTCCCCCTACATGGGGGGTAGCCAAAAAGAAAAAGGCATAGAAACCACTCCCACCCATTCCATTTCCTATATATTCCACTCCTCTCCACCCTCCCTCTTATCTTGGCACCTCCTGGATGACGGGTCATCCCTGCATCCTGTCCACTACCCTGGGTCAGAAGCAGTGTCACAAGACACAGCACATCCACAGCAAGGCCGCTTCATAACTTCAGCGACCCCCACTCTCCATCCCCCCATGCAGAAAAGGAGAAGACGGGGAGAAATCCCTTCGAGCTGCGTCAAATTTTTTTCTCATACATACTTCCTCACCCCCCCATCCCCCACCCACTCCCCCTCATCCACATTCCTCTTGGCTTTCCTCACCTTACATTTTGTTTCACCTCTTTTCTTTTTGTACCTCTGATATGCTCCTTTCCTGTATACTAAAATTAAGTAAATATGTCAAATCCTCCCTCCTCATCCACATGTTTTCTCCATTTTTTTTCTTTCTTTTTACTTGTTCTCCTAATCACATGACTCTCATCCTTGACCTTAAGATCTACTTTTATCTACTCCCTTTCATGTCCTGAACTTCACTATCAATTCATCTCTTACTTTTCTAGTATAATGTGCTCCACGTCTTTTCTGTGGTGACTGAAAGGAACAAAGAATAAAATGAAACCCACCTTCTTTGCCACCATCCCTTCCATAACCACTCTGCTTGTAGCCTCCAAATCCTGCTGCAGCATCGAACATGTTGTGGCAGTTGATCCAAACAGCTCCAGCCTTCCTCAGAGAAACAGGGCAAGTTGTAATGAAACCACAGTAATAACAGATGAAAATAATTTCTAATTTTCGACCAAAACTACCTGAAACTGCCATCACCATCCAATGGTATGAGCATATTCTCTAAACTTTTCAATATACAGTATTCTTCATTTATTTTGTTCTGGTAAATGAGAGATGATTTCATTTAACTCTTGAGATGACCCCTGAAATGACTGCAATGGACAAGAGGAGGGATGTTGGTTCACTTCACCCTTTCACTCCTGCTGATGACATACATTTGTTCTGGCCACCACCAGGTATTTTCATTCAGCAGTATCCTTCACCTTCTCTCTACCTGACTCACTCTACCCTTACCTTTATCACTTCCTTCTAAACCATCTTTATTACTAGTATTTAAAAAAAATCATATTAATAATAATGGGAGTGTAGTGGGGAGGGTGTCAGGAGTGAGGAGAGGAAGAGGAAGAGGAAGGGAAGGGGTGGCTCTACTAGTAAGTGAGGAGGTAAGTAAGCAAGTGGAGTGGAAGGTGAAACTGGGAAACGAGATGTGGGTCTTTGTAAGCGCATATGGGCCTGGTAGTGAGAAGAGTATAGAAGAAAGGGAGGCTTTTTGGACAGATTTAAATTAATGGGTACAAAGTTCTGGGAGGAATGTCTATGTAGTGGTATTGGGAGATCTCAATGCAAGAGTAGGGGATGAGCTAATAGATGGAGTTCCTGGTGAAAATCACAATGGAAAGTTAATGGTGGAGATGTGTTTAGAAAGAGTTGATGATAGCTAACACAGTGTTTAGGAAGAAAATCAAGCATAAGTACACATGGAAGGGTGGTGGATGAAAGGGTGGTTGATAAGGCATTAATAGACTATGTAGTGGCATCTAGGAAAAGCGTAGGAAGAGTTTTGCATGTCCATGTTCTTCGTGGATAGAGTAGGGGAATATCAGATAATGTTTTGGAAGGTAAGTTGAGAGTGAAGGATAGGTGGAGAAAGAGGATAAGGGTGGAAAGTAGGGAGGTGCTTAGAACAAACTGTTTAAATGAGAAGGAAAAGGAGAAGGAATACAAGAAACTGAGAGAAGTGTGGGAGGTTAAGGATAGAGTGGAAGTAGGTGTGGAAGTGGAATGGGGGTGTTTCAAGGAGGAAGTGACAAGGTGTGAAAGGATGGCATGTGGGGCAAGAAGGATGAGACGGAATAGAAGGAAGGGTAGTGAATGGTGGAATGATGGAGTGAAGAAGGTAGTAGAAGAGAGGAATCGAGCTTTCAGGGGCTAGTTGCAAAGTAGGATGAGAGAAAAATATGAGAGATATAAAGAAAAAAGAAGAGAAGCAAAACAAAAGATAAAGGAGACAAAAAGGAGAGCAGATACAAAATGGGGGAGGAGTATGACAGAAAATTTTGAAGGCAATAAAAATATATTTTGGAAGGAAATCAAAAGAAGAGAGGAAGGTGAGTCAAGTAAAGAAGAAAAGGTAAAAGGTGCAGATGGACAGATCTTAACAGAAGAGGAGGAGTAAGGGGAAGATGGGCAGAGTATTTAAGAGAGTTGTTGAATGTAGAGGACAGGGAGGGACTGGTGGTAGCAGTGGGAGTCACTAAGAAAATGACGGCGATGGGAGAGGTGAATAGAGGAGAAAAAAGAGGGGATGAGGTGCGAGTAGCTCTGGAAATTATGAGAACAGGTAAGGCACCTGAGTTATATGGGTGTCATACTGTGTCTGAAGAGGGGAGGTACAGTAATAATGGACTGGCTAGTGAGATTTTTTAATGTATGTCTAAGGGAGAGTAGCTGGAGGACTGGAGGAATGCCTGTATAGTTCCACTTTACATGGGAAAAGGGGATAAATGTGAGTGTAGTAGTCTCTAAGGGATCAATTTGTTGAGAGTAGCTGGGAAAGTTTATGGGAGACCTTTGATTGAGAGGATTAGGAGAGGAACAGAGGGAGTAATTGGTGAGGAACAGTGTGGGTTTAGGAAATGTAGGGGTTGTGTGGATCAGATTTCTGTGGTAAGGCATATATTTGAGAAAGCTTTAGGAAAAGGTAAAGATATTTTTGGGGCTTTTATGGATTTGGAAAAGGCTTATGATAGGGTAGAGAGGAAGGCACTGTGGGAGGTCTTGCAAATATACAGGATTAGAGGAAAGCTGTTAAGGGCAGTCAAGAGTTTTTACAACAGTAGCAGAGCCTGTGTTAGAATCGGAAATGGAGAAAGCGAGTGGTTTGAGGTAAAATTTGGACTGTGTCAGGGATGTGCCATGTTGCCATGGCTGTTCAATGTGTACATGGATAGGGTGGTGCATGAGGTAAAGGCAAGGGTAATGGACAGGGGACTGGAAATGGTTAAAGAAAATGGAGAAAAGTGGGAGGTGAGCCAGTTGTTTGTTGACGACACTGCACTTGTGGCAGGATCAGAGGAAGGATTAAGGGAGTTAGTGACAGAGTTTGGGAAGGTATGCGATAGGAGAAAGTTGAAGGTAAATGTGGGTAAAAGTAAGGTGATGAAATGTACAAGGGTAGAGGGTGGCAGTGAGTTGGAAGTAAGTCTAAAAGGAGAGAGGCTGGATGAAGTGGATAACTTTAGGTATTTGTGGTCATGTGGCAGGTAAGGGAGTAGTAGAGATGGAGGTAAATTGTAGATTGAGAGAAGCAAGTAAATGCCTAGGGGGATTAAAAAGCATTCAGAAATAGGCAACTGGGGATGGATGCAAACAGGAGATTGTATGAAGAGATGATTGTGCTGACAGCACTGTATGGAGTAGAGACTTGGAATTTAAGAGAAGCAGAGAGGAAAAGTTTTAATGTGTCTGAGATGAAATGTCTGAAAAGTATGGTAGGGGTTACTAGGTTGGATAGAGTGAAAAACAAGGTAAGGAACAGAACAGGAGTGGAAAAGGAGATGGCAGATAGAGCTGACAAAAGATTATTGGGATGGTTTGGACACATGGAAAGAATGAGTGATGAAAGATTGGTAAAAGAGGTGTACAAGGCAAAGGTGGATGGACTGAACTTGAGGGGACAACCGAGGATGAGATGGATGGATGGGGTGAAGGGGGCACTGAGCAAGGGGAATGTCTGTTAAGCAGGAGATAGGGATGAGTGGAGAATGTGTATAGATGATACTATTATGCATGGAAGGGAAGGATAAGGGGTGGGGGCTCAGGGGGTGCTTATGTGTGAATGATATTTTGACACAGCCTGAAGGGATTTCTCTCAGTCTTCTTTTTTCTGCATGAGGGACCAGAGTGAGGGGGGGGGGGTGTCACCAATTAAAAGCAGCGGCCTTGATGGGGATATACTGTGTCTTGCTCCATTGCATTTGACCCAGAGGAGTTGTCAGATACAGGGATGAGCTGTTATTCATGAGGAGCTGAGATGGGAGGGGTGGAGGGGGTGGTGGAAGGGAGTGAAATGGGTGAAAATAGGTACATGCCTCTGACTTGGCTAACTACCTTGTAAAAGGGAAAAAAAGATCTTGGTATACATATAGATTGATTAAGAGTCTATTTATATATCAAGGGCTTTTTCCCCCCTTACCAGGAAGATAGCCAAAGTCAAAAGGCACATACCAACTCCTATGCATTACTTTCCCACCCATTCCACCCCCATCCACCATCCTTTCCTCCCTCCTCATGGACGAAGGTTAACAAACATAATTTTGGTAAAAGTACATGGTGGTTTCTAATACTACTTACCATTTACACTAATGATATAGACCTAAAGCTAAATTTAAACTTAGATTTTTTTAAAGTTGATTTATACATTACAATTTATGGTATATCATCACTCACTATGACTGTACTTGTCAAGAAACTCTTCATATGTATATCTTCCATCTTTATATTTAAATAATTTCCAATTAGAAATTACCTTTAACATTTTTGCTGTTTCTATGGCTAATGTCATTTGCTCAGTGAATACTGAAGATCCCAGGCCATAAATAGTGTTATTGGCTAAAGCTATAGCTTCCTTGGCTGTCCTGTTGTTTAAAAAGAGAACACAATATAATTATCCATATTACCATTCTATACAATAATGATATATATATATATATATATACATACATATATATATATATATATATATATATATACACACATATATACATACATATACCAAGGGCTTTTTCCTACTTACAAGGAAGACAGCCAAAACCAAAGGAATAAATCCACTCCCACCCATTTCATCCCTACATACTCTACTCTCAATCACCATCCCTCTCTCCCTCTTTTCTTGGCTCCTTCTGGATGACAGGTCATCCTTGCATCTCACCCACTGCCCTGAGTTAGAAGCAATGCAGCAAAGGTCATATTGTGAAAAAACAATAAGGACTGTAAACTGTTAAAGGAAGTCATATGTGAGGTATATGAATGGAGCCAAGAGTAAAAGATGAACTTCAATATAAAGAAATGTATCAATCAATATGTTGTTCCAGGTCTCTCATCCAGGAGACCCACAGCTCCCAAGTAACCAGCAGCAGCCACCAGATAAGCCCATAGGTCACTCAAGGAAGCAGTATTATGTTGTTGTCTAGGACCAGTTTGTAAGGAGCTGTGTAGGATGAGATACTTTGTGTCTTCTGTGTGACAGTTGTATCTAGGGCAATTTGATTCTGTGGGCAGGTATATTCTGTGTTGTACAGTCTTAGTGTTGGATGGTACAGTGAATGCAAGCATGCTAGTCTGGTTCTTGTTTCTCTAAGAAGGAGTTTTTCTGTGGGGGTAATTTAAAAAATTTTGTGGTGGGGGTGGGGGAGTAATGAATTTGGTGGATTGTTTTGGGACTTGTTTTGTGACCTGGATGTGAAAGTGCTTTAGTGTGGATGTACTGTGTGGTACAGGTGGTAAATTGTTGTATATGTTTGAATACTGGGGAAAGCTAAGTGAGTTTTTGGGCCCAAACCAAATACCAGGTACTGGCCCCTTGGGGCCACACCTCCTTGTGGAGGTGGGCAGTAGTGTGCAGGATTTGGGGATAAGCATGGTGACCCAGGTGATTGACGATCTTTGATGTCTTGGAATTTTCTTCTATCGTTTGCATCCCCTCTCAATCTTGTGATGCATTCATGGGCAGAACCAGCCCAGCAGCAAATCAAAGAGTGCCCAGGTGGTGTGGGTACATGGAAATAATAAACGAGGAAAGAAAGTGTGGAAAACTCAATTAATGGAGTGAACCTGAGTGGAAGACTAAGCATGAAGCAGATGGACAGGGGCACTGGATGCATGAGGAATGTCTGTCAACCATGGAAGAGGGAGTGCATAAGGTGGAGTAAATGGAAGAAATGACATTGGCCAAAGGGATATTATCATCTCAGTAATTTTTTTAGAGTGGATTAAGAAAGAGTTGCTGTATAATGAAGAAGTTGGGGTAGTTAGGCTGTTCTGGCTGTGAGGCCCTGCTGTGGACATGCTATGGCTTGCTGAGTTGCCTTAGACCAAGCAGTGCTGAGATGGAAGAGGCACCACATATGGGAACCCATCACTGGACCCAAGTGTAAAGATGTACTATACAGTTTATCAATGGGGATATCCCATATCAATAAGGTTTGAAATCAGCTCAGTCTAAAACAATCTTAATTTCTTTTGGATGATAGAAATGAAACTAGAAGAACAGGCACAGTGCACCTCTTCAAACATTTACTCACCTGAAAGGCATGGCCACCAGGACAGGCCCAAAGATTTCTTCAACCACTACCCTGGAGACTGTGCCCACCCCTGTGATCAGGGTAGGTGGGTAGAAGCAACCCGAGGGAGCTTCAATCTGATAAACCTGTAAACCAAATAATACTAAAACATTTCATGTCTCAATTCAGTATGAACTTTAAACTTGAACAATTCCTGACCTATGGTTAACCAGTCATCTAATTATATGCTTTGTAATTCTAAAGCTTCATCATTCTATAACCCATCTGAGGTATTAATTGCATGTTATTGCAATGTTGAAATTACTCAGTAGCATGCAACTGATACTTTAGGGTATATATGGGGCATCCCTATGGACCTGAGCCACACATCATTTTGTCTGTGATAGAGGAAATCTCTATTCATAGAGAAATGATGCTTCTTTATCATACTGCAACTGTCCCTATGTCATGCTGTCCCCCCACTCTTAATACTGTCCTGTACCATTTCTCTGAATATATATTTCCTTTTTTGCCAAACCCTGTGGAAGGAGAAGGAGAATACTGCCACAGAGTGTTCCCACTTCAGTCATAAAAGGCAACAAAAACAGGGTGGGGATAGGACTACGCATCCTACTCTCTGTAGCCCAAAAGGAGACATTCCTAAAAAATCAAAGGCATAAGAGGGTCTGGGAGTTTTTCAACCAGAACCCTAAGGTTTGGGTCTTTTAATGTACATGGATGTGGTACAGATGAGAGTAAAAAGGAAGAGATAGGCAAAATGTTTGTGAAAAGAAAGATGGATGTGTGGCATTAAGTGAAACAAAGTTGAAAGGTAAGGGTGAGTTTGAATTTCGGAGTGTAGTTTGGAGGGTGTCAGGAGTGAAGAGAGGTTGAGGGAGAGAAAGGATGGCTATACAAATGAAGAGATAGGTAAGCATGTGGTGGAGTGGAAGGAGGTTTCTTCAAGGTTAATGTGGATGATGGTAAAACTGGGCAGGGAGATGTGGGTCTTTGTAAGTGAATATGGGGTAGTAAGAGCAGTGTAGAGGAAAGGGAGACTTTTTGGATAGATTTAAACAAGAGCATGGAGGGTTTAGGAAAAAATGTCAAAGTAGTAGTATTGAAAGATCTCAATGTTAGGGTAAGAGATGAACCAATAGATGAAACTGTTGGGAAGTGTGGAGTGTCAGGAAAAAATTGTAGTGGAGAGTTGATGGTGGAGATGTGTCTAGAGAGTTCATGATAGCAAATACAGTGTTTAGGAAGAAAGTCAAGCATAAGTACACATGGGAGAGGGTGGTGGATAGAAGGGTGGTAGATGGGACTTTAATGGATTATATAGTGGTAACCAGGAGAAGAGTTGGAAGAGTTTTAGATGTACATGTTCTAAGGGGAGAAAGTGGGGGAATATCAGATCATTTTTTGGTGGAGGGTAAGTTGCAAGTAGAGGATAAGTGGAGAAAGAGGAAAAAGACAGAAGGTGGGGAAGTGGTTATAGTAAAATGCTTAAATGAGAAAGGAGTACAAGAAGAAACTGAGAGAAGAGTGGGAGGGAGTTAACCACTTCCATACGGTGACGCCTACGTAGGCGTCATGAGGAGCAAGTGGGTACACGATGATGCCGACGTCGGTGTCTTGATTATATTTATTGTAACCGTACCTACGTAACCTCCATTCTCTCTAAACTGGTTTCATCATATTTTCTATGGTTATCAATATTCACTGGTGAAAGAGAACGAACAATTGAGCACTGACTTAATTTTTTATAATGCGATTATTATGACTCTCCAGCAAACATTAAATAACCTCACCAACCAGTCCACCATCACTATACCTCCTTTTTTAAGACATTCTGCATGGCATCCATCCAGACCAGGTGCCTTACCTGCTTTCATCATCTTAACTGCTGCCTTCAAAATTTTTGACGCAGCCCGAAGGGATTTCTCCCCGTCCTCTCCTTTATATGGGGGGACGGAGAGGGGGGGTCGCCGATTTAATGAAGCGGCCTTGCTGTGGATGTGCTGTGTCCTGTGACACTGCTTCTGACCCAGGGCAGTGGACAGGGTGCAGGGATGACCCGTCATCTAGGAGGTGCTAAGATGGGAGGGAGGGTGGAGGGGTGTGGAGTATTGTCGGGGATGAAATGGGTGGGAATGTTTTTGTGCCTTGTCCTTTTTGGCTACCCCCCTGGTAAGGGGGAAAAAAGCCTTGGTATATGGTATGGTATGGATTATTATGACGCAACATCGCATGTCGGGCAGCTAATGCTGCCAGACATGCGATGTGCCCCGGAGTGAAGAGGTTAAGGACAGAGTAGAACTAGTAATGGAGGAGGAATAGGGATGTTTCAAGAAGGGAGTGGTGAATGGTTGTGTTTGTATGATGTTGTGATGCATGGAAGGGAGTGGGTGGGGGATGGGGGGTGAGAGAGTATGTGTGAATCATATTTTGATGCAACCTGGAAGGGATATCTCCCCGTCTTCTCTTTTTCTGCATGAGAGGACACAGAGAGAGGGGTCACCAATTAAATGAAGCAGTCTTGCTGTGGATGTGCTGTGTCTTGCTGCATTGCTTCTGACCCAGGGCAGTGGACAAGATGCAGGGATGACCTGTCATCCAGGAGGACCCAAGAAAAGAGGGAGGGAGGGATGGTGAATGGGAGTGGAGTATGTGGGGATGAAATGACTGGAAGTGGATTTATGCCTTTGACTTTGGCTACCTCTTGTAAGAGTAAGTATTTAATTCTATAGAATATAAATTTTTGTTAATACATTGGAAAATATCAGAAGTATCATTGAAAAAGTATCAACATGATGAATTTATCAATAGAACTGTGAATTTGCCTACAACTTTGCTCACTTTGCATTATATAAAATGTACTACAAAGAGAGAGAGAGAGAGAGAGAGAGAGAGAGAGAGAGAGAGAGAGAGAGAGAGAGAGAGAGAGAGAGAGAGAGAGAGAGAGAGAGAGAGAGAGAGAGAGAGAGAGAGAGAGAGAGAGAGAGAGAGAGAGAATAGAGAGAGATGAAGAGAGAGAGAGGAGAGAGAGATCGGGGAAGAGAGAGAGGAGAGAGAGAGAGAGAAAGAGAAAGAGAGAGAGAGGAGAGAGAGAGAGGATAGAGAGAAGAGAGAGAGGAGAGAGAGGAGAGAGAGAGACTGAGAGGAGAGAGAGAGAGAGAGAGAGAGAGAGAGAGAGAGAGAGAGAAGAGAGAGAGAGAGAGAGAGAGAGAGAGAGAGAGAGAGAGAGAGAGAGAGGAGAGAGAGAGGAGAGAGAGAGAGAGAGAGAGAGAGAGAGAGAGAGAGAGAGAGAGAGAGAGAGAGAGAGAGAGAGAGAGAGAGAGAGAGAGAGAGAGAGAGAGAGAGAGAGAGAGAGAGGGAGAGTATGGGAAGGAAATGAGTAAAATTCCCACATTTGTGGTACTTCTCACATTCACTGGGAAAAACTATCCGTAACCTCTTGCCTAATCCTAGCAGTTTTTTGCTTATTGTATCTAAGTAATTTTCTCAAGATCTGAACAGCCATTAATCTCTTCATGACTGTGCCACATGCATTCAATTTACATAAGACTCAAGGAAAGTTGCCAACTAACCTCTGCACCTTCTTGCCTTGCCTCTTCCACATATTCTGCAACAGACTTCTTCTGAGAATCATCAACAATAGCTCCCATATCCATCACCTGAGAATGTCATAAAGAGCAAACACAGTTAGTTACAAATTATTAGAAATATGTATAAACCTATCAAAAATAGAAATTATTACATTCAATTTCCAATAATGTCACTAGTAAAGACATGATTGATGATTGATAAGAAACTTGAACAAGAAAAACTTGAGAAAAAACAAATTAAAACTGAATACAGTAAAATGCAACAAGCAGGCTAATATGCCTCATAAGCTTCAAAGACCTTACAGAAGAGACCTGACACACCATATTCAAAAGTTAAAAAACAAAAACTACCTTATCAAGTGAAGAACCAACTCGTAATGTCTTCATTCTCAACTTTATCTTTTCTATAAAGCGCTCATATACAGACTGTTGCACCAATAATCTTGACCCTGCAGAGCAAACCTAAAAAGAATCAAATATATAAAATATATTGAAACAAATAATGTAATTTCTTGTAAACTACAGTCTAATTCTACAAGACCCAAAATTAGCATCAATCTGAAAAAGACAACACAATTACAGATGAGTAACTCACTTGTCCTTGGTTGAACCATATTGCATCAATAACTCCTTCTACTGCTGAGTCCAGATCTGCATTCTCAAATATAATCACAGGGCTCTTCCCTCCCAACTCTGTAATCCGTAATGAACAAGTTTCAGGATTTATGGGCATACCTTTCAAAATGACAATCAGCTAGCAATAATTCTATCAAGGTGAGGAATGGAACACAGTTGCTTAATGTTGTTCAGACATTCCAAGGTCTGTTACTAGGCTTAAAAGAGGAAAATCCTTAACCCTTTTGCCTCTCTTGCTTAGCATGTATACATACATATACCAAAGGCTTTTTCCCCCTTATAAGGGAGATAGCCAAAGTCAAAAGGCATAAATCTACTCCTACCCATTTCATCCCCACCCACTCCACTCCCATTCACCAACCCTTCCTCCCTCCCTCTTTTCTTGGCTCCACTGGATGACAAGTTATCCCTGCATCTCTCCCACTGCCCTGGATTGGAAGCAATGCAGCAAGACACAGCACATCCACAGCAAGGCCATTTCATTTAATAGGCATCTCCCCTTCTCCGTTCCCTCATGCAGAAAAAGAAAAGATTAAGAAATTTTTGCTGAAATCATGCAAAAATTGTACTTGGTCACATTCCTAGCATTGGTACTGATTTATCTCCAGTGCACCCATCTCATAACACAATGCTGGATATATGGAATAACTTAGATAAAGAAACAGTGTGTGCAAATACTATTCAAGATTTTAAGAAAAAACTTGATGCTAAAAGATACAAAGACGGGTCACCACGAACATATCTCCCTTCCCGTATAATACAACTAGGTAAACACTGGCCATTACCATAGTCTGTCTATTGTTTTCCTGTTTTGTTCAATACCAAAAATGTTATGTATTGGAAATGGGCAACAGCTCTGAGAGACCATCAATGAACTATTCTTTGGGAAAGTAATCCATTTTCTAAAGCATAAGGGAAGAAAGATTTAGGAGTGCTGATAAAAGACAACCTGTCACCTGACAGACATATCAGTAAGACTGTGGGATAGATGTATGGATTGCTGTAGAACATTAAGGCATCTTTTCACTATATGGATAGAGAAATTATGAAAAAACTTATAGTAACCCTCATCTGTAAATTATGAAAAAACTTATAGTAACCCTCATCTGTCCAAAACTGGTACATCAGTGGTAAAGTCCTTACACAGAGTGAAAGACATAAACAAGATCAAAGGGCAGCAACCGAAGTGGTTTCCAGTTTAGCAGATAAACCATACAAGGAGGAACTGAAGCATTAGATCTGCCAATAATGAAAGATTGAAGAGAAAGAGGTGACCTCTTCATATTCAGGTTGCTAATGGGGAAAGACTACAGTGACAGAAGAGATCTTTTGATTAGGGATAGAAGGGCTTTGAGATACCATGATAACAAACTGAAGATGACTAAATATCTATAGAAAGTGAAGAAATACAGCTTTCTATACAGATGTGCAAATACCTGGAATAGCTTAGAAGGCAATAGCTCAAGCTGGAACAATACATGAATTCAAATCTAACAATTATAATTGGACAATATACCCCAAGTTAGCACCATACATGAATCTAAAGCTAGGTATGATAATCAATTGGAGAGTAAAAGATGGGACCCACAAAGCATTGCTCCTTTTCTATACACTACAATTGGGTAAATATCTCGTATTACAATACCCTACTCTCACTTTACCAATGCAACAAAATAACATCTCTTCACTACATTACTTGTAGGGTAATCCAATGGTTGTTGTTGGTTAACAATCATGGCTTTCTTGCAAGAGAGATCTGGGGCAACAGATTTGCAATTTATATGAAGAGATCCTATTCTATCACAGACATGAAATGTGACTCTGGTCCAGAGGGGTGCCTTAAAATAGTACCCTCAAGTATTGACTGCATGTAAACCTGCAGGGAATACCCAATACAGGTATACACATAAAAAGTAAAACCCTAACACTACAAAAAAAAATTATGTATTACCAAGAGACAATTTTTTTCCTGTTCCTGCAGTAGCTCGACGAAGAATTTGTCCAACTTCAGTTGAGCCTGTGAATGCAACCTTGTCTACATCAGCATGAGTTGCTAGCATGGAGCCCATGGCACCACCACCAGTGATGACATTGAAGACACCTGCAGGCAATCTTTAAGACAGACAATGATTCAATTAGGATTGAAATAGATCAATAAATAAAAAATAAAAAATATAAAATAAAATAAATATACAATAATCTAACAGGTTTTACATCTGATTCAATATATATCATACATCTGCATACATATACATCATAAAATCAGGGAGGTAGAGATGGAAAGAGATACAGTACCCTAACAGCATTATGGAGAAAGATGAGAATGTCAATGGACATAATTAAAGGAATGTATGAAACAATAGTTGTATTGATTGTTATACATGGGAGTGAGAACTTGGTGATGAATGAAAGAATTAGAAGTCACATGAAGACAGTGGATACTCTAGTATTTGAGGACTGTGTATGAAGTTATACACATACATATACCAACTGCTTTTTCCCCCTAACAAGGGAGGTATCCAAAGTCAAAGGCATAAATCCACTCCTACCCATTTCATCTCCACATACTCCATTCCCATTCACCATCCCTCCCTTCCTCTTTTCTTGACTCCTCCTGGATGATGGGTCATCCCTGCTTCTCGACCACTGCACTGGGTCAGAAGCAATGCAGCAAGACACAGCGCATCCACATCAAGGCCCCTTCATTTAATCAGTGACTCCACCTCTCTGTTACCTCATGCAGAAAAGGAGAAGACAGGGAGAAATCCCTTTGGGCTGCATCAAAATATCATTCACACATACTCCTTCACCGCCCCATCCCCAACCCACTCCCTTCCATGCATCACAGCATCATCCAAACCAGTCTCCACTCACCTCTATCTTCTGTCTTCTCTCTTCCTTCCTCAATAGACATTCCCATCTTTCCCAATGCTCCTTTTACCCCATCCATCCATCTCATCCTTGGTCCCCCCCTCATGTTCACTCCCCCACCTCTTTTACTCATCTTTCTTCACCCATTCTTTCCATGTATCCAAACCATCTTTCATCAACCTTATCTTCCAACTCCTTTTCCAACCCCACTCTCCTCTTCACCTCCTTGTTTCTCACTCAATCCAGTCTAGTAACCCCTACCATACTTCTCAGACATTTCATCTCAAACACATTTAAGCTCTTCCTCTTTTATGTTCCATGTTTCTGTTACTTAATACCAAAGGCCCTTTTACCCTTGTTAGGGGAGGGGGTTAGCTAATTCTAAGCACATACTAAATTCATACAAATTATGGCTCATTTGATACCCTTCCCATCTCAACATTGTAGATGAAATTATAGTGTGTGAAAAAGTAAGGAAAGGTAGGATTCATGAAAAGATTGAGGTACAAATGGGATTCACAGACATCAGAGCAAGCCAACCTCAGTTGGTACAGTCATGTCATGAGAATAAATGGAAGTAGGTATCCTGGGAGGATGCCTAAATCAGTGATGGTACAAGTGAGAATAATGGCCAGATAGGGTGAATGAAGCCATAAGGGCATGGGGTCAGGATGCTTACATACATACATGTGTATACCATAAGGCATTTTCCCCTTATATACAAGGGGGTGGCTCAGTCAAGGCACACACCCACAGTTCTCCCATCCTATACCCATTTGCTGTCATTTTTATCTTAAAGCCTTGTGGATGAAGGGTCATCCCTGTCCCCTGTCCATTGCTTGGGTCAGGAGCAATGCAGTAAAACACAGTACATCAACAGCAGGGAGAGGAAAATGGAGGAGAAATAAGAAAAGATGAGGTGCAAATAGTTTTAAAAATTATGAGAGCAGGTAAGGCACCTGGGTTAGATGGATATCATACTGAGTGTCTGAAGAAGGGAGTTACAGTAATACTGGACTGTGAGGTTGTTTAATGTGTATCTAAGGGAGGGTAGAGTGCCTGAGGACTGGAGGAGTGCCTGTAGCATTCCACTTTACAAGGGAAAAGGGGACAAATGTGAGTGCAGTAATTTCAGAGATTAGTTTGTTAAGTGTAGTTGGGAAGGCACATGAGAGGGTTTTAATTGAGAGGATTAGGAGAGGTACAGAGGGAGTAATTAGTGAGGAACAGTGTTGGTTTAGAAAAGGTAGGGGTTGCAGGGATCAAATTTTTGTGGTAAGGCAGATATGTGAGAAAGCTTTAGGAAAAGGTAAGGTTGTTTTTCGGGTCTTCATGGATTTGGAAAAGGCTTATGACAGGGCAGACAAAAAGGTACTGTGGGAGATTTTGCAGCTATATGGGATTGGGGAAAGCTGTTAAGGGGAGTCAAGAGGTTTTTTTTTAGAGTAGTAATACCTGTGTTAGAATTGGAAATGGAGAGAGCATAAGTAAAGGTGGGACTATGACAGGGTTGTGTCATGTTGCCATGGCTGTTCAATATGTTCATGGATAGGGTGGAACAGGAGGTAAATGTGAGGGTAATGGACAGGGGACTGAAGATGGTTAAAGAAAATGGAGAAAAATGGGAGAAGAGCCAGTTGACATTTGCTGATGATACTATGCTTTTGGCAGGGTCAGAGGAGGGATTAAGGGAATTAGTGACAGAGAATGGGAGGGTATGTGATAGGAGAGAGTTGAAGGTAAATGTGGGTAAAGTAACAGGATGAGGTGTACAAGGGGAGAGGATGGCAGTGAGTTGAAAGTAAGTCTTACAGGAGAAAGGCTGGAGGAAGTGGATATTTGTAGGAATTTGGGGGTCTCATATGGCAGGAAAGGAACATAAGAATGAAGGAGACTGCAAGAGACCATAATGTCTACACTAGGCAGTTCCATGTCCATTACCACCTGTCATCTCCATCCATAAAATTGTCTAACCAATTCTTAAAACAACAGAGTGGTAATGGAAGTAAATTGTAGACTTAGAGAAGCAACTAAAGGCCTTGAGTGATTAAAAAGTGTCATGAGAAATAGGTATTTGGGAGTGGATACTAAGAGGAGACTATATGAAGGGGTGATTGTGCAGACAGCATTGTATGCAGCAGAAACCTACAATCTAAGACAGGCAGAGAGGAAAAGTTTAAATGTTCATGAGATGAAATGTCTAAGAAGTATGATAGGGGTTATAAGGTTAATGTGAGAAATGAGGATGTGAGGAGAACTGGAATGGAGGAGATGGCAAATAGCATTGATGAAAGACTATTGGGGTGGTTTGGACACACAGAAAGAATGGATGAAGAAAGATTAGTAAAAGAGGTGGGGAAGGCAGAGGTGAATGAAGTGAACATGAGGGGATGACCAAGGATGAGATGGGTGGATGGGGTGAAAGGGGTATTAAACAAGAGGAGAATGTCTGTTGAGCAAGGAAGGGATTTCTCCCTGTTTCCTCTTTTTCTGCATGAGGGGACAGAGAGGGGGGAGACTCATTAATTAAGTGAAGCAGCCTTGTTTTAGATGTACTGTGTCTTGATACATTACCTCTGACCCAGGACAGTGGATGGAATACAAATGATGGCCCATCATTCATTAGGAGCTAAGATGAGAGGGAAGAAAGGGTGATGGATAAGGGTGGAATGGGTGGAAGTGGGTACTTGGCTTCTGACTTGGCTCTCCCTTGTAAGGGAAAAAAAAAAAAACTTGGTATATGGATGTATATTCCTAAAAGTTTCTTCAGCAGTGTTTCACAGTGTGTCACTGTTCATTCTCAAACTGCAATAACTCAGAATATCTAACACTATATCTATTTTCTCATAGCTGTGACTAGAGGAATACATGAGTGAAGCTCTGAATAATGTGATTATGTTCCTGTCCCACTTCTGACTAAACAAGATCCTAGACCCCAAATCATCTATTCTTGTACATGTAAAGCCTTTAAGTTAAGCAATTTCAGATTCAAGTCATCTTGACTAAAATAGATACTGCATTACTGAAATACAAAAGTTTTGTAACAGAGCTATTATGAATAAAAAAAATCTATATTCATCTTGTGTACCATTACCACAAAGTGAGGAGAAACAATATCTGTAAAAAAAAAACAATAGGCACAACTTACCCAGCCTCGGCACAGATTTCAGCAAAGAGCAGAGCAGAAAGTCGGGTGTAAGTGGCAGGCTTAAGAACAACAGTATTTCCCATGGCCAAAGCTGGACACACTTTCCATGCCATAAGCATTAATGGAAAATTCCATGGTACAATGGCACCAACCACTCCTAGAATGAATATTTCATATGTCATTATAATGTATATACACATGAAAGGCTATAATTTTCACAAAAGTGTCATTAAATTTAAATTAAAGCCAATCTATATTCCTGTGGGATATCCCCTAATATACTTTAAGATTTATAAAGAAATGACTCTCTTATTATTACATTTCACTTCTCTGAACAGTTTAATGAAAATAAAACTTCCAATGACATGCATATGACAGATGTATATATTTTCAATTACTAAGCTCTCATACAGCCCCCCCCCCCAACACACACTGGGCGTGGAGAGATATGAAAACGGGTCACAACGAGCATAGCTCCCATCCCGTAAAATACAACTAGGTAAATACAGACACACAAAGAAATTATTGAAAAAATATTGGTCACACTAATAAAGCCTAGACTAGAATATGTGGCGGCATTGTGGTCACCCAGTACCAAACAAGAATACAAAAAAAAATAGAAAGAATCCAGAGAGCAGCAACAAAAATGGCACCTGCACTTGCAAACCTATCACATGAGGAGAGATTGGCTAAACTGGAGTTACCGACTCTGGAGCAAAGAAGAGAGAGAGAGGTGACCTACTGACCATCTACAGAATCATGAAAGGCACAGAGATACTCGATAGAGAGGACTTACTAAACTGGGACAAGAGAAATACAAGAGGACAAGGAAAGAAAATAAAAAAACATAGCTACAGAAGAAAACTGAAGAAAAACAGTTTTCCACATAGAGCAGTGGACACTTGGAACAAACTGGACAATGAAATAGTGTGCACAAATACCATTCATGAATTTAAAAGCAAACTAGACACTGCAAGATGCAAAGGCTGGACACCACGAGCATAGCTCCCCTTCCCGCAAAACACAACTAGGTAAATACACATACACACACACACACATATATATATATATATGTTTTATTGTGTATTGGTTGTATTAATAAATTGTTGTAAATATGTAAATTGGGAGAAATTATGAGGCAACATAGATACATGGAGGTGTGAGAGTAGATGGAGGTGAAACAGCCAGGAAGTACATCCCCAACATTTGAGACCTTTACATAAGGACTACCCAGTGTTCCAAATAACTGCAATGTAATGATGCCATCAGCAAAGATATGAAAAGGTTGCACTCCCAAGAGAAGCTATAGCAACCTTACCACAAGTAGAGATAGACAAGTCTCTCTCTTTTCTTCACAACTTCCTGACAATGTGTTGGTTGTTCTCCAGCCCCTCAGCTAAAAAAAGAGAACTGTCTCTCTTCTCAACACCATGTTGATACTTCTCCAGCCCCCCGGCTGAATAAAGACAACCATCTTTCTTCACGACTTCACAACAACATGTAGGTCCTTCTCCTGTCCCTCCCTGCCCAGCTGAATAGTCAACCAATTCTATTAAAAAATATATATATAAGACACCAAAGTATGTTCCTCTCCTCTCTTATACCTCATATTTAGGTAATTTAATTCCATGTCCTAACTTGATGACTCTTACTTTTAGGTGCAATTATCCTGCCAATGATGGTCAGGTTGGTAATCCTGTTCACGGGAATAAGTGCTGTAGATGACAGAAAAATGAGGTAAA
>NC_134777.1:29390697-29463197 GCF_046742065.1 Oratosquilla oratoria | reverse complement strand
GATACACTGTTCCATTACCATATGATGATATGATCTGTCTTAACAACAAAACAACTACCATTGCCAAATCTAACACTCTAACTCTTCACATGATTACTCCAAGTAGTCCAATAGTTATAGTAGCTTAGTCATTAATGACATGCATTTCATTCAGCTCGCCACAACATATAATATTAATAGGATCTATCAGGTAAATATTTCTGATTTTACATATTCATTCAACTGGACAGACTCGCACGATTTGTGCGGACTGGTTACCTAACCTAATCCGTATGATCATCATGTGACAATTTTTTTGTTCACAATTTGAACATTATGTTTGTCTCTCAGAACTCACCACTGACATGGCAAAGCAATATTCTAACTCATAATAGACTACTCTTTTAAATTAATTAGCTTATAATATATCATAGTGGAATGTGACTGTCAATGTGCTATGTATTGCAACTTACAACTGCCGGCGCATATGATGATGTGAAAACTTTCCGCTGTAATGAATGTCAGGAGGAGATATAGAATCATATACTCTGAAAAATACCTTTGCTACTTTGTCGTCTTCTGGGGCAGGGCCATATTCCATAGTTTCAAATATCTCGGCAATAGTCTTCTTTTCTCTTCCTTCACTCAGTGTTCCAGCCATGTCTGCTAGCGAATATGATGATAACAAAGTGTCTGAAGGTCTTAACTGAAAAAATCCATCATATAAATGGCATTACATATAGAATTTGATATATTTATTTTTATTATCTTAATCAAAATACGTTTTATTTTATCACAACATTTATTTCTATGGAGTGATATTACTTTTTTTATGGAAAAGTATATAATATTTTTAAATCAAAGTCAAGGCCAAAAATTACGTTGAAATGAAGGAGCACCTGACGGAGTCCGTCCTTCTGATTGGCGTAAACCAGACACACCTACTTAAAAAAGAGAAGCAGAAAGCGTCCTCATAGTTTAATGCTTTTGTAAGGAATTTATCAAACTGGTTAGTGATCAGCTACAAACTAATAGAATATGAAAATGGTTAATAACCACCATTTGCAACAAGCTTCACTCTATTGCTGCCCGGACCCTAATTTTAATGTTTGTCACTTGTGAATGAATAATGTCTGACTGCTGAAACATATGTACCCATAAAGGCACCTAAAACAAAATTATGTATCTATAATAAAGCGAAAATTTATGAGAAGGATTAATAAACTGCTGTCTGAGTTCGGAATTAATTATTTTGCATGTTTCTGTCACCAATTATAAGTGGTAGAAAAAAGGGAGCACTGGTTACCTAACGTCAGTTCTCCACGTATATATATATATATATATATTATATATATATATATATATATATATATATATATATATATATATATTATATATATATATATATATATATATATATATATTATATATATATATATATATATAAATATAATATATATATATATATATATATATATGTGTGTGTGTGTGTGTGTGTGTGTATTTACCTAGTTGTACCTAGTTGTATTTTACTGGAAGGGGAGCTATGCTCGTGGGGTCCCGTCTTCATATCTCATTTTATCTAAACTATTTTTAAATTCATGTATTGTTTTTGCACACACCACTTTCTCATCTAACTTGTTCCAACTGTCTATTGCTCTGTGAGGAAAGCTGTTCTTTTTCAAATCTCTTCTATAGTTGTCTTTTTTTATTTTCTTTCCGTGTCCTCTTGTATTTCTGTCATCCCATTTTATCAGATTCTCTCTATCAGTAATTTCTATGCCTTTCATGATTCTGTAAATAGCTATCAAATCTCCTCTCTCTCTTCTTTGCTCTAGTGTCTGTAGTCCAAGTTTTTGTAGTCTCTCTTCATATGATAGTTTTGAGAGTGTTGGTGCCAGTTTTGTAATTGCTCTTTGTATTCTTTCAAGTTTTTTTATACATTTTTTTGTACTTGGTGACCATATTGTTGCTGCATATTCTAATCTTGGTCTTATCAGGGTGATTAGGATTTTCCTCACCATTTCTTCATCCAGGTATGTAAATGCCACTTTGATTGTTCTTATTAAATTATAAGTTTCTCCAAAAATCTTATTTATATGTTTCTCAGGTGACATATTATTCATAACAATGACTCCCAGGTCCTTTTCATTTTCTACTTTTTTTATTCCTTCTTTTCCCAAATTATATGATCCTGTTATTCTGTTTTTGCTTTTTCCAAATTCCATTATACTACACTTTTTTGTATTGAACTCCATCTCCCACTTCTTACTCCATTCCTGTACTTTATTTAGATCTCTCTGTAGTGATTCACAATCTTCTTCAGTTTTCACTCTTTTCAGTAGTTTTGCATCGTCTGCAAAGAAGCTCATATAGCTTTCAATTCCTTCATCCATATCATTAATATATATAGCAAACATTATTGGGGCCAGGACTGTTCCCTGCGGGACACCGCTTATTACTTCATTCCATTTTGAGTGTTGATTTCTTATCACTACTCTCATTTTTCTTTCTTGCAAGAAGTCTTCCATCCAATTTAGTAATTTACCTTGTATTCCTCCTTCAGATTCTAGTTTCTTAAGCAACTTCTTATGTGGTACTTTGTCAAAAGCTTTTTTTAGGTCTAGAAATGCACAATCAGCCCATCCATCTCTTTCTTGTATTATATCTATTAGCCTTGAATAGAAGCATATTAAATTGGTGACGCATGATCGTCCTTGTCTGAATCCAAATTGCCTTGGATTTAGTACGTTGTTTTTTTCCAAGTATTTTACCCATCTATTTTTGATAATTCTTTCACAAATTTTTGCTATTGTACTTGTTAGAGAGACTGGTCTATAGTTGGTAGGTTCCTCTTTATTTCCTCCTTTATATATAGGTACTATATTTGCTTTTTTCCAATCTTCTGGAACTTTTCCTTCTTTCAAGGAACTGCTTATTATGCTATGTATTTTGTCTGCCAGTTCATTTCTGCATTCTTTCAGAATCCAGTTTGCTATTTCATCTGGTCCATGTGAAATTCTGACATCAAGATTACTCAATTGTATCAATATTTCATTCTTTGATACTTCTATTTTTTCTATAGGGGGGACTTTCTCTTTCCATTCAATCTCTTCAGGTTGTATGTTCTCCCTTGTAAACACTGATTTAAAATGTTTGTTCATAATTTCCGCCATTTCCATTTCCTCAGTGTATTCAACTCCCCCTTGTCTTAATTTCTCCAAGTCCTGTTTGTTTTTCAGTTTATTGTTTACAAATCTGTAGAATAGTTTTGGTTGATCTTTACATTTTTCTATGACGTCTTTTTCATATTTTCTCTTTTCCTCTCTGCACATTTGTACATATTCATTTCTATAACTGGTATATATTTTCCATTTTTCAGGTTTTCTGTCTTTTTTCCATCTGGTCCAGGCTTTATCTCTTTTATCTTTTAACTCTCTACAACTTTTGTTGTACCAGCATTTTACATATTCTTTTTCTTGTTTTTGTCTTGGGACATACTTTTCCACTCCTTTTTTGTAAATTTTTGTCAAAATATTCCATTTCTTTTCCACTGGTGTTTCTTCTTTGTATATTTCTTCCCAGTTTTCTTGTTGAAAGAATTCTCTTATTTTATCAAAGTTTGTTTTTTCATACATCATTCTTCCTTTTCTATATTGTTCATTTCTTTTGATATATTTTTCTTCATTAAGTTCCAGTTCAATCAATATGTGGTCACTTTTACCTATTGGTGTTTTATATTCAATCTTGTCCACTATTCTAGGTTCAGATGTAATTAATAAGTCTAGTCTCGATGGTTCTTCTTCATTTCTATACCTAGTGTTCTCCTGTATCCATTGTGTCATTGTGTGGTCAATAATCATCTCAAGTAGAGCGTTTCCCCATGAGTCGTCTCCACCCTTTACTGTCATTTCTTCCCAGCAGATTTCCTTGCAATTAAAGTCGCCCATCATAACTATTCTTCCTCCATCTTCCATTATTTTATTTAATGTTATCTTTGTGTCCTCTAACATACTTTTATGTTCACTCTCCTCCCATGAGGCTGTTTTTGGAGGCACATAATTTATCACAAATTTTCTGCTCTTCTTATCTCTGTCTTCCACTTCTATCATAATCATCTCTACTGTATTCTTTCCATATATGACACCTTTCACGTTTATATCCTTCTTAGTCAGGAACATAACTCCACCCCCTTGCTTTCTCTCTCTGTTTCTAATCCAATAATTGTATGCATCATGTCCTACACTGTTGGGTGGTAGTGGGCCTTTTAATTTTGTTTCTACAATTCCCATTATGTCTGGTTCTTTTTCTTTCAAATAATCATTCAGCTCATTCAATCCTGTTATTAATCCATCTATATTTGTGTAAGACACTCTTAGTTTTCTGCCACTTCCATTGTGTTCTCTGTTTCCCTTATGTTTTTCTTTTGTATGTCGAACTTCCTTAGTTTCATTTTCACTACTCTCCAATAGAATCTCTCTTTCTCTGACTCCGTTCTGTTCTCGTTTTTTGCCTTAGCTTCCAGTCTTTTCTGCTTTTCTTCCTCTCTTTCCTCTTTATTCATTTCCCTTTTTATCCATATCTTTTTGTATTGTTCACTTGTTGCTAGTTTCCCTGTTTTGGATAAGATATTCTCTGCCGTTGTTTGTGACTTGAATTTAATCTTAATTGGTCTGGTCTTGTCTGTGCTATACTTTCCGAGTCTAAATTTCTCTTCGATTTGTTTCATAATTCCTGGTTCATCTTCCTGAACTGATTCTAGTAATTGGCTTACTTTTTCATTTTCCTCTTTGATTCTTGTGGTTCTATCTGGGTTATGTTTCTCTTCCATTCCTAATATAATTATACATTTCTTTTTGTCTGCTAAGTCTCTTACTATATTCTCCTTCTGTCTCATCACTTTAATAACTGAGTTTTCAGTTTGTTCATTCATTTGCTGTCTGATTATGTCAGTGAATGCAACCTTGCTATTTTCTTGATTTTTTTTCCAACCCTCCTTGTTCTCCATATTATTCTCCTTTAAGACTTTATTCTCATCTTTTACTTCTTTTAACTGTTGTTTTAATTCTTCAATTTCCTTAGTTAAGTTTTTGTTCGCCCTCTCTAGTTCTTCCAATTTTTCAATTCTTCGAATTATACTGTCAACATTACCGAACCTACGCTCCAAGTCCTCGTTCATCTTATCGACCTTCTCTTCTAGTCTTGTCAGTCGGGGGGGGGGGGGGGGGGGGGGGGGGGGGGGGCCCTGTGTCCCCCCCACCCTCTTTAAATCCCTTGAAAATATTCTCATCACTTTCTACTGTATTGCTCCTATCTATACCTCTAATCTTCACATTCCTATTAGACATGTCGTCATCATCCAGCTCGTCTTGCGGTCGCTTGTCCACCTTTCGGCGGCCCGTCAGGGCCAATTCCTCCACCTCCTCATTACCTTCCATTTCCCCAGCAATCCCTCCCCCTCTCCTCTTTCCTTACTTTCCCACTACCCCACGAGCAATTTCCCCCCACCCTGCAAATACAAAAAGGCACTTCTCTTTGCGTTGGGATCCACAATCTGCACTTTTCTTCAGAACGTTCTTCAAGCCGTCCGTTCGTTGAAAGTGTGTGTGTGTATTTACCTAGTTGTATTTACCTAGTTGTATTTTACGGGAAGGGGAGCTATGCTCGTGGGGTCCCGTCTTCATATCTCATTTTATCTAAACTATTTTTAAATTCATGTATTGTTTTTGCACACACCACTTTCTCATCTAACTTGTTCCAACTGTCTATTACTCTGTGAGGAAAGCTGTTCTTTTTCAAATCTCTTCTATAGCTGTCTTTTTTTATTTTCTTTCCGTGTCCTCTTGTATTTCTGTCATCCCATTTTATCAGATTCTCTCTATCAGTAATTTCTATGCCTTTCATGATTCTGTAAATAGCTATCAAATCTCCTCTCTCTCTTCTTTGCTCTAGTGTCTGTAGTTTAAGTTTTTGTAGTCTCTCTTCATATGATAGTTTTGAGAGTGTTGGTGCCAATTTTGTAATTGCTCTTTGTATTCTTTCAAGTTTTTTTATACATTTTTTTGTACTTGGTGACCATATCGTTGCTGCATATTCCAATCTTGGTCTTATCAGGGTGATTAGGATTTTCCTCACCATTTCTTCATCCAGGTATGTAAATGCCACTTTGATTGTTCTTATTAAATTATAAGTTTCTCCAAAAATCTTATTTATATGTTTCTCAGGTGACATATTATTCATAACAATGACTCCCAGGTCCTTCTCATTTTCTACTTTTTTTATTCCTTCTTCTCCCAAATTATATGATCCTGTTATTCTGTTTTTGCTTTTTCCAAATTCCATCATACTACACTTTTTTGTATTGAACTCCATCTCCCACTTCCTACTCCATTCTTGTACTTTATTTAGATCTCTCTGTAGTGATTCACAATCTTCTTCAGTTTTCACTCTTTTCAGTAGTTTTGCATCATCTGCAAAGAAGCTCATATAGCTTTCAATTCCTTCATCCATATCATTAATATATATAGCAAACATTATTGGGGCCAGAACTGTTCCCTGAGGAACACCGCTTATTACTTCATCCCATTTTGAGTGCTGTTTCTTATCACTACTCTCATTTGTCTTTCTTGCAGAAAGTCTTCCATCCAATTTAGCAATTTACCTTGTATGCCTCCTTCATATTCTAATTTCTTAAGCAACTTCTTATGTGGTACTTTGTCAAAAGCTTTTTTTAGGTCTAGAAATGCACAATCAGCCCATCCATCTCTTTCTTGTATTATATCTCTTAGCCTTGAATAGAAAACATATTAAATTGGTGACGCATGATCGTCCTTGTCTGAATCCAAATTGCCTTGGATTTAGTACGTTGTTTTTTTCCAAGTATTTTACCCATCTACTTTTGATAATTCTTTCACAAATTTTTGCTATTGTACTTGTTAGAGAGACTGGCCTATAGTTGGTAGGTTCTTCTTTATTTCCTCCTTTATATATAGGTACTATATTTGCTTTTTTCCAATCTTCTGGAACTTTTCCTTCTTTTAAGGAACTGCTTATTATGCTATGTATTTTGTCTGCCAGTTCATTCCTGCATTCTTTCAGAATCCAGTTTGCTATTTCATCTGGCCCATGCGATTTTCTGACATCAAAATTACCCAAGTGTGTCAATATTTCATTCTTTGTTACTTCTATTTCTTCCATAGGGGGGACTTTTTCTTTCCACTCAATCTCTTCAGGTTGTATATTTTCCCTTGTAAACACTGATTTAAAATGTTTGTTCATAAATTCTGCCATTTCCATTTCCTCAGTGTATTCAACTCCTCCTTGTCTTAATTTCTCCAAGTCTTGTTTGTTTTTCAGTTTATTGTTTACAAATCTGTAGAATAGTTTTGGTTGATCTTTACACTTTTCTATAACATCTTTTTCATATTTTCTTTTTTCCTCTCTGCACTTTTGTACATATTCATTTCTATATCCAGTATATATTTTCCATTTTTCAGGTCTTCTGTCTTTTTTCCATCTGGTCCAGGCTTTGTCTCTTTTGTCTTTTAACTCCCTACAACTTTTGTTGTACCAGCATTTTACATATTCTTTTTCTTGTTTTTGTCTTGGGACATACTTTTCCACTCCTTTTTTGTAAATTTTTGTCAAAATATTCCATTTCTCTTCCACTGATGTTTCTTCTTTGTATATTTCTTCCCAGTTTTCTTGTTGGAAGAATTCTCTTATTTTATCAAAGTTTGTTTTTTTCATACATCATTCTTCCTTTTCTATATTGTTCATTTCTTTTCATATATTTTTCTTCATTAAGTTCCAGTTCAATCAATATGTGGTCACTTTTACCTATTGGTGTTTTATATTCAATCTTGTCCACTATTCTAGGTTCAGATGTAATTATTAAGTCTAGCCTCGATGGTTCTTCTTCATTTCTATACCTAGTGTTGTCTTGTATCCATTGTGTCATTGAATGGTCAGTAATCATCTCAAGTAGAGCATTTCCCCATGAGTCATCACCACTCTTTACTGTCATTTCTTCCCAGCAGATTTCTTTGCAATTAAAGTCGCCCATCATAACTATTCTTCCTCCATCTTCCATTATTTTAGTTAATGCTATCTTTGTGTCCTCTAACATACTTTTATGTTCACTCTCCTCCCATGAGGCTGTTTTCGGAGGCACATAATTGATCACAAATTTCCTACTCTTCTTATCTCGGTCTTCCACTTCTATCATAATCATCTCTACTGTATTCTTTCCATATATGACACCTTTCACGTTTATATCCTTCTTAGTCAGGAACATAACTCCACCCCCTTGTTTTTTCTCTCTGTTTCTAATCCAATAATTGTATGCATCATGTCCTACACTGTTGGGTGGTAGTGGGCCTTTTAATTTTGTCTCTACAATTCCCATTATGTCCGGTTCTTTTTCTTTCAAATAATCATTCAGTTCATTCAATCCTGTTATCAATCCATCTATATTTGTGTAAGACGCTCTTAGTTTTCTGCCACTTCCATTGTGTTCTCTGTTTTCCTTATGTTTTTCTTTTGTATGTCGAACTGCTTTATTTTCATGTTCACTACTCTCCAATAGAATCTCTCTTTCTCTGACTCCGTTCTTTCCTCGTTTTTTGCCTTAGCTTCAAGTCTTTTCTGCTTTTCTGCCTCTCTTTCCTCCTTATTCATTTCTCTTTTTATCCATACCTTTTTATATTGATCATTTGTTGCTAGTTTCCCTGTTTTGGATAGAATTTTCTCTGCCGTTGTTTGTGACCTGAATTTAATCTTAATTGGTCTGGTCTTATCTGTACTATATTTTCCGAGTCTGAATTTTTCCTCAATTTCCTTTATAATTTCTGGTTCATCTTCCTGGACTAATTTTAATAAACTGCTTACTCTTTCATTTTCCTCCTTGATTCTTGCGGTTCTATCTGGGTTATGTTTCTCTTCCATTCCTAATATAATTATACATTTCTTTTTGTCAGCTAATTCTCTTACTATATTCTCCTTCTGTCTCATCACTTTAATAACTGAGTCTTCATTATGTTCTTTCAATTGCTGTTTGACTATGTCAGTGAATGAAACCTTATTCCCTTCTTGGGTTGTTCTCCAATTTTTAGCTTCTTTAGCTATTTTCTCTCTGTTTTCATTACTATTCTTCTTCAATTTCTCATTCTCCTCCCTTACATTTCCTAACTGTCTTTTTAGGTCCTCTATTTCTTCAGTTAAGTTTCTGTTAGCCTTCTCTAGTTGTTCCAATCTTTCAATTCTCTGGAAAATGGAGTCAACATTACCTAACTTACGTTCCAAGTCCTCGATCACCTTATCAACTCTCTCCTCTAGTCTTATCAGTCGGGGGGGGGGGGTTGTGTCCCCCCCACCCTCTTTAAATCCCTGGAACATATTCTCGTCACTTTCTACTGTATTGCTCCTCTCTATACTTCTAATCTTTACATTTTTATTAGACATTTCATCCTCACTCAGTCTTTTGTTTACCTTTCGCTTGTCTGGCTGGGCCAAGTCTACTCCCTCCTCATTTCCTTCCATTTCCCTCAGTAATCCCTCCCCTTTTCCTCTTTCCCTACTTTCCCACTACTCCACGAGCAATTTCCCCCCACCCTGTAAAAACACTAGGCACTTCTCTTTGCGTTGGGATCCACAGACTTCAGTTTTCTTCAGAACGTCATCCAAGCCGTCCATTCGCTGAAGTGTGTGTGTGTGTGTGTGTGTATTTACCTAGTTGTATTTACCTAGTTGTATTTTACGGGAAGGGGAGCTATGCTCGTGGGGTCCCGTCTTCATATCTCATTTTATCTAAACTATTTTTAAAGTCATGTATTGTTTTTGCACACACCACTTTCTCATCTAACTTGTTCCAACTGTCTATTACTCTGTGAGGAAAGCTGTTCTTTTTCAAATCTCTTCTATAGCTGTCTTTTTTTATTTTCTTTCCGTGTCCTCTTGTATTTCTGTCATCCCATTTTATCAGATTCTCTCTATCAGTAATTTCTATGCCTTTCATGATTCTGTAAATAGCTATCAAATCTCCTCTCTCTTCTTTGTTCTAGTGTCTGTAGTTCAAGTTTTTGTAGTCTCTCTTCATATGATAGTTTTGATAGTGTTGGTGCCAATTTTGTAATTGCTCATTGTATTCTTTCAAGTTTTTTTATACATTTTTTTGTACTTGGTGACCATATCGTTGCTGCATATTCCAATCTTGGTCTTATCAGGGTGGCTAGGATTTTCCTCACCATTTCTTCATCCAGGTATGTAAATGCAACTTTGATTGTTCTTATTAAATTATAAGTTTCTCCAAAAATCTTATTTATATGTGTGTGTGTGTATTTACCTAGTTGTATTTACCTAGTTGTATTTTACGGGAAGGGGAGCTATGCTCGTGGGGTCCCGTCTTCATTTCTCATTTTATCTAAACAATTTTTAAATTTATGTATTGTTTTTGCACACACCACTTTCTCATCTAACTTGTTCCAACTGTCTATTACTCTGTGAGGAAAGCTGTTCTTTTTCAAAGCTCTTCTATAGCTGTCTTTTTATTTTCTTTCCGTGTCCTCTAGTATTTCTGTCATCCCATTTTATCAGATTCTCTCTGTCAGTAATTTCTATGCCTTTCATGATTCTGTAAATAGCTATCAAATCTCCTCTCTCTCTTCTTTGCTCTAGTGTCTGTAGCTCAAGTTTTTCTAGTCTCTCTTCATATGATAGTTTTGAGAGTGTTGGTGCCAGTTTTGTAATTGCTCTTTGTATTCTTTCAAGTTTTTTTTTATAATTTTTTTTGTACTTGGTGACCATGTCGTTGCTGCATATTCTAATCTTGGTCTTATCAGGGTGATTAGGATTTTCTTCACCATTTCTTCATCCAGGTATGTAAATGCAACTTTGATTGTTCTTATTAGATTATAAGTTTCTCCAAAAATCTTATTTATATGTTTCTCAGGTGACATATTATTCATAACAATGACTCCCAGGTCCTTCTCATTTTCTACTTTTTTTTATTCCTTCTTCTCCCAATTTATATGCTCCTGTTATTCTGTTTTTGCTTTCTCCAAATTCCATTATACTACACTTTTTTGTATTGAACTCCATCTCCCACTTCCTACTCCATTCCTGTACTTTATTTAGATCTCTCTGTAGTGATTCACAATCTTCTTCAGTTTTCACTCTTTTCAGTAGTTTTGCATCATCTGCAAAGAAGCTCATATAGCTTTCTATTCCTTCATCCATATCATTAATATATATAGCAAACATTATTGTGGCCAGAACTGTTCCCTGAGGAACACCGCTTATTACTTCATCCCATTTTGAGTGTTGGTTTCTTATCACTACTCTCATTTTTCTTTCTTGCAAAAAGTCCTCCATCCAATTTAGTAGTTTGCCCTGTATTCCTCCTTCAGTTTCTAATTTCTTAAGCAACTTCTTATGTGGTACTTTGTCAAAAGCTTTCTTTAGATCTAAAAATGCACAGTCCGCCCATCCATCTCTTTCTTGTATTATATCTATTAGCCTTGAATAGAAACATATTAAATTGGTGACGCATGATCGTCCTTGTCTGAATCCAAATTGCCTTGGATTTAACACTTTGTTTTTTTTTCTAAATATTTTACCCATCTACTTTTGATCATTCTCTCACAAATTTTTGCTATTGTACTTGTTAGAGAGACTGGTCTATAGTTGGTAGGTTCTTCTTTATTTCCTCCTTTATATATAGGTACTATATTTGCTTTTTTCCAATCTTCTGGAACTTTTCCTTCTTTCAAGGAACTATTTAGTATGCTATGTATTTTGTCTGCCAGTTCATTCCTGCATTCTTTCAGTATCCAGTTTGCTATTTCATCTGGTCCATGCGATTTTCTGACATCAAGATTACTCAAGTGTGTTAATATTTCATTTTTTGTTACTTCTATTTCTTCCATAGGGGGGGACTTTCTCTTTCCATTCGTTCTCTTCAGGTTGTATGTTCTCCCTTGTAAACACTGATTTAAAATGTTTGTTCATAATTTCCGCCATTTCCATTTCCTCAGTGTATTCAACTCCCTCCTGTCTTAATTTCTCCAAATCTTGTTTGTTTTTCAGTTTGTTGTTTACAAATCTGTAGAATAGTTTTGGTTGATCTTTACACTTTTCTATGATATCTTTTTCATATTTTCTCTTTTCCTCTCTGCACATTTGTACATATTCATTTCTATAACTGGTATATATTTTCCATTTTTCAGGTCTTCTGTCTTTTTTCCATCTGGTCCAGGCTTTGTCTCTTTTGTCTTTTAACTCCCTACAGCTTTTGTTGTACCAGCATTTTACATATTCTTTTTCTTGTTTTTGTCTTGGGACATACTTTTCCACTCCTTTTTTGTAAATTTTTGTCAAAATATTCCATTTCTCTTCTACTGTTGTTTCTTCTTTGTATATTTCTTCCCAGTTTTCCCTCTTGAAAGAATTCTCTTATTTTATCAAAGTTTGTTTTTTCATACATCATTCTTCCTTTTCTATATTGTTCATTTCTTTTCATATATTTTTCTTCATTAAGTTCCAGTTCAATCAATATGTGGTCACTTTTACCTATTGGTGTTTTATATTCAATTTTGTCCACTATTCTAGGTTCGGATGTAATTACTAGGTCTAGTCTCGATGGTTCTTCTTCATTTCTATACCTAGTGTTCTCCTGTATCCATTGTGTCATTGTATGGTCAGTAACCATCTCAAGTAGAGCGTTTCCCCATGAGCCGTCTCCACCCTTTACTGTCATTTCTTCCCAGCAGATTTCTTTGCAATTAAAGTCGCCCATCATAACTATTCTTCCTCCCTCTTCCATTATCTTGTTTAATGTTATCTTTGTGTCCTCTAACATATTTTTATGTTCACTCTCCTCCCATGAGGCTGTTTTTGGGGGTACATAATTTATCACAAACTTTCTGTTCTTCTTATATCTGTCTTCTACTTCCATCATTATCATCTCTACTGTATTCTTTCCATATGTGACACACTTCACGTTTATATCCTTCTTAGTCAGGAACATAACTCCACCCCCTTCCTTTTTCACTCTGTTTCTAATCCAATAATTATATGCATCATGTCCTACACTGTTGGGTGGTAGTGGACCTTTTAATTTTGTTTCTACAATTCCCATTATGTCTGGTTCTTTTTCTTTCAAATAATCATTCAGCTCATTCAATCCTGTTATTAATCCATCTATATTTGTGTAAGACACTCTTAGTTTTCTGCCACTTCCATTGTGTTCTCTGTTTTCCTTTTGTTTTTCTCTTGTATGTCGACTTTCTTTAGTTTCATATTCACTACTCTCCAATAGAATCTCTCTTTTTCTGACTCCGTTCTTATCTCGTTTTTTTGTCTTAGCTTCAAGTCTTTTCTGTTTTTCTTCCTCTCTTTCCTCTTTATTCATTTCCCTTTTTATCCATACCTTTTTATATTGTTCACTTGTTGCTAGTTTCCCTGTTTTGGATAAGATATTCTCAGCCGTAGTTTGTGACCTGAATTTAATCTTAATTAGTCTGGTCTTGTCTGTACTATATTTCCTAGCCTGAATTTCTCTTCGATTTGTTTCATTATTTCTGGTTCATCTTCCTGAACTAATTCTAGTAAATTTCTTACTTTTTCATTTTCCTCTTTGATTCTTGTGGTTCTATCTGGGTTATGTTTCTCTTCCATTCCTAATATAATTATACATTTCTTTTTGTCTGCTAAGTCTCTTACTATATTCTCCTTCTGTCTCATCACTTTAATAACTGAGTTTTCAGTTTGTTCATTCATTTGCTGTCTGATTATGTCAGTGAATGCAACTTTGCTATTTTCTTGAATTTTTTTTCAACCCTCCTTGTTCTCCTTATTATTCTCCTTTAAGACTTTATTCTTATCTATTACTTCCCTCAACTGTTTTTTTTAATTCTTCAATTTTCTTAGTTAAGTTTTTGTTCGCCTTCTCTAGTTCTTCCAATTTTTCAACTCTCCGTATAATATTGTTAACATGACCGAACCTACGCTCCAAGTCCTCGATCATCTTATCGACCTTCTCTTCTAGTCTTGTCCCCCCCACCCTCTTTAAATCCCTGGAAAATATTCTCATCACTTTCTACTGTATTGCTCTTATCTATACTTCTAATCTTTACATTTTTATTAGACATTTCATCGTCGTCGGGGGGCCTTTTGTTTACCTTTCGCCTGTCTGCCTGGGCCAAGTCTACTCCTTCCTCATTTCCTTCCATTTCCCTCAGTAATCCCTCCCCTTTTCCTCTTTCCCTACTTTCCTACTACTCCACGAGCAATTTCCCCCCACCCTGTAAATACAATAGGCACTTCTCTTTGCGTTGGGATCCAAAAACTTCAATTTTCTTCAGAACGTCTTCTAAGCCGTCTGTTCGTTGAAGTGTGTATTTACCTAGTTGTATTTTACGGGAAGAGGAGCTATGCTCGTGGGGTCCCGTCTTCATATCTCATTTTATCTAAACTATTTTTAAAGTCATGTATTTAAAGTCATGTAATTACTAGGTCTAGTCTCGATGGCTCTTCTTCATTTCTATACCTAGTGTTTTCCTGTATCCATTGTGTCATTGTATGGTCAGTAACTATCTCAAGTAGAGCGTTTCCCCATGAGCCGTCTCCACCCTTTACTGTCATTTCTTCCCAGCAGATTTCTTTGCAATTAAAGTCGCCCATCATAACTATTTTTCCTCCCTCTTCCATTATCTTGTTTAATGTTATCTTTGTGTCCTCTAACATACTTTTATGTTCACTCTTTTCCCATGAGGCTGTTTTTGGGGGCACATAATTTATCACAAACTTTCTGTTCTTCTTATATCTGTCTTCTACTTCCATCATTATCATCTCTACTGTATTCTTTCCATATGTGACACACTTCACGTTTATATCCTTCTTAGTCAGGAACATAACTCCACCCCCTTCCTTTTTCACTCTGTTTCTAATCCAATAATTATATGCATCATGTCCTACACTGTTGGGTGGTAGTGGACCTTTTAATTTTGTTTCTACAATTCCCATTATGTCCGGTTCTTTTTCTTTCAAATAATCATTCAGCTCATTCAATCCTGTTATTAATCCATCTATATTTGTGTAAGACACTCTTAGTTTTCTGCCACTTCCATTGTGTTCTCTGTTTCCCTTTTGTTTTTCTTTTGTATGTCGACTTTCTTTAGTTTCATATTCACTACTCTCCAATAGAATCTCTCTTTTTCTGACTCCGTTCTTATCTCGTTTTTTGCCTTTGCTTCAAGTCTTTTCTGTTTTTCGTCCTCTCTTTCCTCTTTATTCATTTCCCTTTTTATCCATACCTTTTTATATTGTTCACTTGTTGCTAGTTTCCCTGTTTTGGATAAGATATTCTCAGCCGTAGTTTGTGACCTGAATTTAATCTTAATTGGTCTGATCTTGTCTGTACTATATTTCCCTAGCCTGAATTTCTCTTCGATTTGTTTCATTATTTCTGGTTCATCTTCCTGAACTAATTCTAGTAAATTTCTTACTTTTTCATTTTCCTCCTTGATTCTTGTGGTTCTATCTGGGTTATGTTTCTCTTCCATTCCTAATATAATTATACATTTCTTTTTGTCTGCTAGGTCTCTTACTATATTCTCCTTCTGTCTCATCACTTTAATAACTGAGTTTTCAGTTTGTTCATTCATTTGCTGTCTGATTATGTCAGTGAATGCAACTTTGCTATTTTCTTGAATTTTTTTTCAACCCTCCTTGTTCTCCTTATTATTCTCCTTTAAGACTTCATTCTCATCTTTTACTTCCCTCAACTGTTTCTTTAATTCTTCAATTTTCTTAGTTAAGTTTTTGTTCGCCTTCTCTAGTTCTTCCAATTTTTCAACTCTCCGTATAATTTTGTTAACATCACCGAACCTACGCTCCAAGTCCTCGATCATCTTATTGACCTTCTCTTCTCGTCTTGTCAGTCGGGGGTGGTTTGTGTCCCCCCCACCCTCTTTAAATCCCTGGAAAATATTTTCATCACTTTCTACTGTATTGCTCTTATCTATGCTTCTAATCTTTACATAGACATTTCATCGTCGCTCAGCTTTTGTTTACCTTTCGCCGGTCTGCCTGGGCCAAGTCTACTCCCTCTTCATTTCCTTCCATTTCCCTCAGTAATCCCTCCCCTTTTCCTCTTTCCCTACTTTCTCACTACTCCACGAGCAATTTCCCCCCCACCCTGTAAAAACACTAGGCACTTCTCTTTGCGTTGGGATCCACAGACTTCAGTTTTCTTCAGAACGTCTTCTAAGCCGTCCACTCATTGAAGTGTGTGCGTGTGTATATTTACCTAGTTGTATTTACCTAGTTGTATTTTACGGGAAGGGGAGCTATGCTCGTGGGATCCCGTCTTCATATCTCATTTTATCTAAACTTATTTTAAATTCATGTATTGTTTTTGCACACACCACTTTCTCATCTAACTTGTTCCAACTGTCTATTACTCTGTGTGGAAAGCTGTTCTTTTTCAAATCTCTTCTATAGCTGTCTTTTTTTATTTTCTTTCCGTGTCCTCTTGTATTTCTGTCATCCCATTTTATCAGATTCTCTCTATCAGTAATTTCTATGCCTTTCATGATTCTGTAAATAGCTATCAAATCTCCTCTCTCTCTTCTTTGTTCTAGTGTCTGTAGTTCAAGTTTTTGTAGTCTCTCTTCATATGATAGTTTTGAGAGTGTTGGTGCCAGTTTTGTAATTGCTCTTTGTATTCTTTCAAGTTTTTTTATACATTTTTTTTGTACTTGGTGACCATATCGTTGCTGCATATTCTAATCTTGGTCTTATCAGGGTGATTAGGATTTTCCTCACCATTTCTTCATCCAGGTATGTAAATGCCACTTTGATTGTTCTTATTAAATTATAAGTTTCTCCAAAAATCTTATTTATATGTTTCTCAGGTGACATATTATTCATAACAATGACTCCCAGGTCCTTCTCATTTTCTACTTTTTTTGTTCCTTCTTCTCCCAAATTATATGCTCCTGTTATTCTGTTTTTGCTTTTTCCAAATTCCATTATACTACACTTTTTTGTATTGAACTCCATCTCCCACTTCCTACTCCATTCCTGTACTTTATTTAGATCTCTCTGTAGTGATTCACAATCTTCTTCAGTTTTCACTCTTTTCAGTAGTTTTGCATCATCTGCAAAGAAGCTCATATAGCTTTCAATTCCTTCATCCATATCATTAATATATATAGCAAACATTATTGGGGCCAGGACTGTTCCCTGCGGGACACCGCTTATTAGTTCATCCCATTTTGAGTGCTGGTTTCTTATCACTACTCTCATTTTTCTTTCTTGCAAAAAGTCTTCCATCCAATTTAGTAATTTACCTTGTATTTCTCCTTCAGATTCTAGTTTCTTAAGCAACTTCTTATGTGGTACTTTGTCAAAAGCTTTTTTTAGGTCTAGAAATGCACAATCAGCCCATCCATCTCTTTCTTGTATTATATCTATTAGCCTTGAATAGAAACATATTAAATTGGTGACGCATGATCGTCCTTGTCTGAATCCAAATTGCCTTGGATTTAGTACGTTGTTTTTTTCCAAGTATTTTACCCATCTATTTTTGATAATTCTTTCACAAATTTTTGCTATTGTACTTGTTAGAGAGACTGGTCTATAGTTGGTAGGTTCTTCTTTATTTCCTCCTTTATATATAGGTACTATATTTGCTTTTTTCCAATCTTCTGGAACTTTTCCTTCTTTCAAGGAACTGCTTATTATGCTATGTATTTTGTCTGCCAGTTCATTCCTGCATTCTTTCAGAATCCAGTTTGCTATTTCATCTGGTCCATGAGATTTTCTGACATCAAGATTACTCAAGTGTATCAATATTTCATTCTTTGATACTTCTATTTCTTCTATAGGGGGGACTTTCTCTTTCCATTCAATCTCTTCAGGTTGTATGTTCTCCCTTGTAAACACTGATTTAAAATGTTTGTTCATAATTTCCGCCATTTCCATTTCCTCAGTGTATTCAACTCCCTTGTCTTAATTTCTCCAAGTCCTGTTTGTTTTTCAGTTTGTTGTTTTCAAATCTGTAGAATAGTTTTGGTTGATCTTTACATTTTTCTATGACGTCTTTTTCATATTTTCTCTTTTCCTCCTCTGCATGTTTGTACATATTCATTTCTATAACTGGTATATATTTTCCATTTTTCAGGTCTTCTGTCTTTTTTCCATCTGGTCCAGGCTTTGTCTCTTTTGTCTTTTAACTCCCTACAACTTTTGTTGTACCAGCATTTTACATATTCTTTTTCTTGTTTTTGTCTTGGGACATACTTTTCCACTCCTTTTTTGTAAATTTTTGTCAAAATATTCCATTTCTTTTCCACTGGTGTTTCTTCTTTGTATATTTCTTCCCAGTTTTCTTGTTGAAAGAATTCTCTTATTTTATCAAAGTTTGTTTTTTCATACATCATTCTTCCTTTTCTATATTGTTCATTTCTTTTGATATATTTTTCTTCATTAAGTTCCAGTTCAATCAATATGTGGTCACTTTTACCTATTGGTGTTTTATATTCAATCTTGTCCACTATTCTAGGTTCAGATGTAATTAATAAGTCTAGTCTCGATGGTTCTTCTTCATTTCTATACCTAGTGTTCTCCTGTATCCATTGTGTCATTGTGTGGTCAATAATCATCTCAAGTAGAGCGTTTCCCCATGAGTCGTCTCCACCCTTTACTGTCATTTCTTCCCAGCAGATTTCTTTGCAATTAAAGTCGCCCATCATAACTATTCTTCCTCCATCTTCCATTATTTTATTTAATGCTATCTTTGTGTCCTCTAACATACTTTTATGTTCACTCTCCTCCCATGAGGCTGTTTTTGGAGGCACATAATTTATCACAAATTTTCTGCTCTTCTTATCTCTGTCTTCCACTTCTATCATAATCATCTCTACTGTATTCTTTCCATATATGACACCTTTCACGTTTATATCCTTCTTAGTCAGGAACATAACTCCACCCCCTTGCCTTTTCTCTCTGTTTCTAATCCAATAATTGTATGCATCATGTCCTACACTGTTGGGTGGTAGTGGGCCTTTTAATTTTGTTTCTACAATTCCCATTATGTCCGGTTCTTTTTCCTTCAAATAATCATTCAGCTCATTCAATCCTGTTATTAATCCATCTATATTTGTGTAAGACACTCTTAGTTTTCTGCCACTTCCATTGTGTTCTCTGTTTCCCTTATGTTTTTCTTTTGTATGTCGAACTTCCTTAGTTTCATGTTCACTACTCTCCAATAGAATCTCTCTTTCTCTGACTCCGTTCTGTTCTCGTTTTTTGCCTTAGCTTCAAGTCTTTTCTGCTTTTCTTCCTCTCTTTCCTCTTTATTCATTTCTCTTTTTATCCATACCTTTTTATATTGTTCACTTGTTGCTAGTTTCCCTGTTTTGGATAAGATATTCTCTGCCGTTGTTTGTGACTTGAATTTAATCTTAATTGGTCTGGTCTTGTCTGTGCTATACTTTCCGAGTCTAAATTTCTCTTCGATTTGTTTCATAATTTCTGGTTCATCTTCCTGAACTGATTCTAGTAATTGGTTACCCTTTCATTTTCCTCTTTGATTCTTGTGGTTCTATCTGTGTTGTGTTTCTCTTCCATTCCTAATATAATTATACATTTCTTCTTGTCTGCTAAATCTCTTACTATATTCTCCTTTTGTCTCATCACTTTAATAACTGAGTCTTCAGTATGTTCTTTCAATTGCTGTTTGACTATGTCAGTGAATGAAACCTTATTTCCTTCTTGGGTTGTTTTCCAATTTTTAGTTTCTTTAGCTATTGTCTCTCTGTTTTCTTTACTATTCTTCTTCAATTCCTCATTCTCCACCTTTACATTTCTTAACTGTCTTTTTAGGTCTTCTATTTCATCAGTTAAGTTTTTATTCGCCTTTTCTAGTTCTTCCAATCTTTCAACCCTTTGTAAAATGGTGTTCATATGACCTAACCTACTCTCCAAGTCCTCGATCACCTTATCAATTTTCTCCTCTAGTCTTGTCAGTCGGGGGGGGGGGTTTGTGTCCCCCCCACCCTCTTTAAATCCCTTGAAAATATTCTCATCACTTTCTACTGTATTGCTCCTATCTATACTTCTAATCTTTACATTCTTATTAGACATCTCGTCTTCTCCCAGCTGGTCTTGTGGTCGTTTGTTTACTTTTCGGCGGTCTGCTTGGGCCAAGTCCTCTACTTCCTCATTTCCTTCCATTTCCCCAGCAATCCCTTGCCTTCTCCTCTTTCCTTACTTTCCCACTGCCCCACGAGCAATTCCCCCCCCCTGTAAATACAAAAAGGCACTTCTCTTTGCGTTGGGATCCACAATCTGCACTTTTCTTCAGAACGTTCTTCAAGCCTTCCGTTCGTTGAAAGTGTGTGTGTGTGTATTTACCTAGTTGTATTTTACGGGAAGGGGAGCTATGCTCGTGGGGTCCCGTCTTCATATCTCATTTTATCTAAACTATTTTTAAATTCATGTATTGTTTTTGCACACACCACTTTCTCATCTAACTTGTTCCAACTGTCTATTACTCTGTGAGGAAAGCTGTTCTTTTTCAAATCTCTTCTATAGTTGTCTTTTTTTATTTTCTTTCCGTGTCCTCTTGTATTTCTGTCATCCCATTTTATCAGATTCTCTCTATCAGTAATTTCTATGCCTTTCATGATTCTGTAAATAGCTATCAAATCTCCTCTCTCTCTTATTTGCTCTAGTGTCTGTAGTTAAAGTTTTTGTAGTCTCTCTTCATATGATAGTTTTGAGAGTGTTGGTGCCAGTTTAGTAATTGCTCTTTGTATTCTTTCAAGTTTTTTTATACATTTTTTTGTACTTGGTGACCATATCGTTGCTGCATATTCCAATCTTGGTCTTATCAGGGTGACTAGGATTTTCCTCACCATTTCTTCATCCAGGTATGTAAATGCCACTTTGATTGTTCTTATTAAATTATAAGTTTCTCCAAAAATCTTATTTATATGTTTCTCAGGTGACATATTATTCATAACAATGACTCCCAGGTCCCTCTCATTTTCTACTTTTTTTTATTCCTTCTTCTCCCAAATTATATGATCCTGTTATTCTGTTTTTGCTTTTTCCAAATTCCATTATACTACACTTTTTTGTATTGAACTCCATCTCCCACTTCCTACTCCATTCTTGTACTTTATTTAGATCTCTCTGTAGTGATTCACAATCTTCTTCAGTTTTTCACTCTTTTCAGTAGTTTTGCATCATCTGCAAAGAAGCTCATATAGCTTTCAATTCCTTCATCCATATCATTAATATATATAGTAAACATTATTGGGGCCAGAACTGTTCCCTGCGGGACACCGCTTATTACTTCATTCCATTTTGAGTGCTGATCTCTTATCACTACTCTCATTTTTCTTTCTTGCAAAAAGTCTTCCATCCAATTTAGCAATTTACCTTGTATTCCTCCTTCATATTCTAATTTCTTAAGCAACTTCTTATGTGGTACTTTGTCAAAAGCTTTTTTTAGGTCTAGAAATGCACAATCAGCCCATCCATCTCTTTCTTGTATTATATCTATTAGCCTTGAATAGAAACATATTAAATTGGTGACGCATGATCGTCCTTGTCTGAATCCAAATTGCCTTGGATTTAACACGTTGTTTTTTTCCAAGTATTTTACCCATCTACTTTTGATAATTCTTTCACAAATTTTTGCTATTGTACTTGTTAGAGAGACTGGTCTATAGTTGGTAGGTTCTTCTTTATTTCCTCCTTTTATATATAGGTACTATATTTGCTTTTTTCCAATTTTCTGGAACTTTTCCTTCTTTTAAGGAACTGCTAATTATGCTATGTATTTTGTCTGCCAGTTCATTCCTACATTCTTTCAGAATCCAGTTTGCTATTTCATCTGGTCCATGCGATTTTCTGACATCAAGATTACCCAAGTGTGTCAATATTTCATTCTTCGTTACTTTTATTTCTTCCATAGGGGGGACTTTTTTCCTTCCATTCAATCTCTTCAGGTTGTATATTCTCCCTTGTAAACACTGATTTAAAATGTTTGTTCATAATTTCTGCCATTTCCATTTCCTCAGTGTATTCAACTCCTCCCTTGTCTTAATTTCTCCAAGTCTTGTTTGTTTTTCAGTTTATTGTTTACAAATCTGTAGAATAGTTTTGGTTGATCTTTACACTTTTCTATAACATCTTTTTTCATATTTTCTTTTTTCCTCTCTGCACTTTTGTACATATTCATTTCTATAACCCGTATATATTTTCCATTTTTCAGGTCTTCTGTCTTTTTTTCCATCCGGTCCAAGCTTTGTCTCTTTTGTCTTTTAACTCCTTCTACAACTTTTGTTGTACCAGCATTTTACATATTCTTTTTCTTGTTTTTGTCTTGGGACATACTTTTCCACTCCTTCTTTTCCAATTTTTGTCAAAATATTCCATTTCTCTTCCACTGTTGTTTCTTCTTTGTATATTTCTTCCCAGTTTTCTTGTTGAAAGAATTCTCTTATTTTATCAAAGTTTGTTTTTTCATACATCATTCTTCCTTTTCTATATTGTTCATTTCTTTTCATATATTTTTCTTCATTAAGTTCCAGTTCAATCAATATGTGGTCACTTTTACCTATTGGTGTTTTATATTCAATCTTGTCCACTATTCTAGGTTCAGATGTAATTATTAAGTCTAGCCTCGATGGTTCTTCTTCATTTCTATACCTAGTGTTCTCCTGTATCCATTGTGTCATTGTATGGTCAGTAATCATCTCAAGTAGAGCATTTCCCCATGAGTCGTCTCCACCCTTTACTGTCATTTCTTCCCAGCAGATTTCTTTGCAATTAAAGTCGCCCATCATAACTATTCTTCCTCCGTCTTCCATTATTTTAGTTAATGCTATCTTTGTGTCCTCTAACATACTTTTATGTTCACTCTCCTCCCATGAGGCTGTTTTCGGAGGCACATAGTTGATCACAAATTTTCTGCTCTTCTTATCTCGGTCTTCCACTTCTATCATAATCATCTCTACTGTATTCTTTCCATATATGACACCTTTCACGTTTATATCCTTCTTAGTCAGGAACATAACTCCACCCCCTTGTTTTTTCTCTCTGTTTCTAATCCAATAATTGTATGTATCATGTCCTACACTGTTGGGTGGTAGTGGGCCTTTTAATTTTGTTTCTACAATTCCCATTATGTCCGGTTCTTTTTCTTTCAAATAATCATTCAGTTCATTCAATCCTGTTATCAATCCATCTATATTTGTGTAAGACACTCTTAGTTTTCTGCCACTTCCATTGTGTTCTCTGTTTCCCTTATGTTTTTCTTTAGTATGTCGAACTGCTTTATTTTCATGTTCACTACTCTCCAATAGAATCTCTCTTTCTCTGACTCCGTTCTTTCCTCGTTTTTTTGCCTTAGCTTCAATTCTTTTCTTCTTTTCTGCCTCTCTTTCCTCCTTATTCATTTCTCTTTTTATCCATAACCTTTTTATATTGATCATTTGTTGCTAGTTTCCCTGTCTTGGATAGAATTTTCTCTGCCGTTGTTTGTGACCTGAATTTAATCTTAATTGGTCTGGTCTTATCTGTACTATATTTTCCTAGTCTGAATTTTTCCTCCAATTTCCTTTATAATTTCTGGTTCCTCTTCCTGGACTAATTTTAATAAACTGCTTACTCTTTCATTTTCCTCCTTGATTCTTGCGGTTCTATCTGGGTTATGTTTCTCTTCCATTCCTAATATAATTATACATTTCTTTTTGTCAGCTAATTCTCTTACTATATTCTCCTTCTGTCTCATCACTTTAATAACTGAGTCTTCATTATGTTCTTTCAATTGCTGTTTGACTATGTCAGTGAATGAAACCTTATTCCCTTCTTGAGTTATTCTCCAATTTTTAACTTCTGTAGCTATTTTCTCTCTATTTTCATTACTATTCTTCTTCAATTTCTCATTCTCCTCCTTTACATTTCCTAACTGTCTTTTTAGGTCCTCTATTTCTTCAGTTAAGTTTCTGTTAGCCTTCTCTAGTTGTTCCAACCTTTCAATTCTCTGGAAAATGGAGTCTACATTACCTAACTTACGTTCCAAGTCCTCGATCACCTTATCAACTCTCTCCTCTAGTCTTATCAGTCGGGGGGGGGGGGTTGTGTCCCCCCCACCCTCTTTAAATCCCTGGAACATATTCTCGTCACTTTCTTCTGTATTGCTCCTCTCTATACTTCTAATCTTTACATTTTTATTAGACATTTGATCCTCGCTAAGTCTTTTGTTTACCTTCCGCTTGTCTGGCTGGGCAAAGTCTACTCCCTCCTCATTTCCTTCCCTTTCCCCCACAAATCCCTCCCCCAGACCACGTTCCCTACCTTCCCACTACTCCACGCGCAACGTCCCCCCCCCCCAGCAAAAACACTTCTCTTTGCGTTGGGATCCACAGACTTCACTTTTCTTCAGAACGTCTTCTAAGCCGTCCATTCGTTGAAGTGTGTGTATTTACCTAGTTGTATTTACCTAGTTGTATTTTACGGGAAGGGGAGCTATGCTCGTGGGGTCCCGTCTTCATATCTCATTTTATCTAAACTATTTTTAAATTCATGTATTGTTTTTGCACACACCACTTTCTCATCTAACTTGTTCCAACTGTCTATTGCTCTGTGAGGAAAGCTGTTCTTTTTCAAATCTCTTCTATAGCTGTCTTTTTTTATTTTCTTTCCGTGTCCTCTTGTATTTCTGTCATCCCATTTTATCAGATTCTCTCTATCAGTAATTTCTATGCCTTTCATGATTCTGTAAATAGCTATCAAATCTCCTCTCTCTCTTCTTTGCTCTAGTGTCTGTAGTTTAAGTTTTTGTAGTCTCTCTTCATATGATAGTTTTGAGAGTGTTGGTGCCAGTTTTGTAATTGCTCTTTGTATTCTTTCAAGTTTTTTTATATACATTTTTTTGTACTTGGTGACCATATCGTTGCTGCATATTCCAATCTTGGTCTTATCAGGGTGATTAGGATTTTCCTCACCATTTCTTCATCCAGGTATGTAAATGCCACTTTGATTGTTCTTATTAAATTATAGGTTTCTCCAAAAATCTTATTTATATGTTTCTCAGGTGACATATTATTCATAACAATGACTCCCAGGTCCTTCTCATTTTCTACTCTTTTTATTCCTTCTTCTCCCAAATTATATGATCCTGTTATTCTGTTTTTGCTTTTTCCAAATTCCATTATACTACACTTTTTTGTATTGAACTCCATCTCCCACTTCCTACTCCATTCTTGTACTTTATTTAGATCTCTCTGTAGTGATTCACAATCTTCTTCAGTTTTCACTCTTTTCAGTAATTTTGCATCATCTGCAAAGAAGCTCATATAGCTTTCAATTCCTTCATCCATATCATTGATATATATAGCAAACATTATTGGGGCCAGAACTGTTCCCTGCGGGACACCGCTTATTACTTCATTCCATTTTGAGTGCTGATCTCTTATCACTACTCTCATTTTTCTGTCTTGCAAAAAGTCTTCCATCCAATTTAGCAATTTACCTTGTATTCCTCCTTCATATTCTAATTTCTTAAGCAGCTTCTTATGTGGTACTTTGTCAAAAGCTTTTTTTAGGTCTAGAAATGCACAATCAGCCCATCCATCTCTTTCTTGTATTATATCTATTAGCCTTGAATAGAAACATATTAAATTGGTGACGCATGATCGTCCTTGTCTGAATCCAAATTGCCTTGGATTTAGTACGTTGTTTTTTTTTCCAAGTATTTTACCCATCTACTTTTGATAATTCTTTCACATATTTTTGCTATTGTACTTGTTAGAGAGACTGGTCTATAGTTGGTAGGTTCTTCTTTATTTCCTCCTTTATATATAGGTACTATATTTGCTTTTTTCCAATCTTCTGGAACTTTTCCTTCTTTTAAGGAACTGCTTATTATGCTATGTATTTTGTCTGCCAGTTCATTCCTGCATTCTTTCAGAATCCAGTTTGCTATTTCATCTGGCCCATGCGATTTTCTGACATCAAAAAAACACAAGTGTGTCAATATTTCATTCTTTGTTACTTCTATTTCTTCCATAGGGGGGACTTTTTCCTTCCACTCAATCTCTTCAGGTTGTATATTTTCCCTTGTAAACACTGATTTAAAATGTTTGTTCATAATTTCTGCCATTTCCATTTCCTCAGTGTATTCAACTCCTCCTTGTCTTAATTTCTCCAAGTCTTGTTTGTTTTTCAGTTTATTGTTTACAAATCTGTAGAATAGTTTTGGTTGATCTTTACACTTTTCTATAACATCTTTTTCATATTTTCTTTTTTCCTCTCTGCACTTTTGTACATATTCATTTCTATAACCAGTATATATTTTCCATTTTTCAGGTCTTCTGTCTTTTTTCCATCTGGTCCAGGCTTTGTCTCTTTTGTCTTTTAACTCCCTACAACTTTTGTTGTACCAGCATTTTACATATTCTTTTTCTTGTTTTTGTCTTGGGACATACTTTTCCACTCCTTTTTTGTAAATTTTTGTCAAGATATTCCATTTCTCTTCCACTGATGTTTCTTCTTTGTATATTTCTTCCCAGTTTTCTTGTTGGAAGAATTCTCTTATTTTATCAAAGTTTGTTTTTTTCATACATCATTCTTCCTTTTCTATATTGTTCATTTCTTTTCATATATTTTTCTTCATTAAGTTCCAGTTCAATCAATATGTGGTCACTTTTACCTATTGGTGTTTTATATTCAATCTTGTCCACTATTCTAGGTTCAGATGTAATTATTAAGTCTAGCCTCGATGGTTCTTCTTCATTTCTATACCTAGTGTTCTCTTGTATCCATTGTGTCATTGAATGGTCAGTAATCATCTCAAGTAGAGCATTTCCCCATGAGTCATCACCACTCTTTACTGTCATTTCTTCCCAGCAGATTTCTTTGCAATTAAAGTCGCCCATCATAACTATTCTTCCTCCGTCTTCCATTATTTTAGTTAATGCTATCTTTGTGTCCTCTAACATACTTTTATGTTCACTCTCCTCCCATGAGGCTGTTTTCGGAGGCACATAATTGATCACAAATTTTCTGCTCTTCTTATCTCGGTCTTCCACTTCTATCATAATCATCTCTACTGTATTCTTTCCATATATGACACCTTTCACGTTTATATCCTTCTTAGTCAGGAACATAACTCCCCCCCCTTGTTTTTTCTCTCTGTTTCTAATCCAATAATTGTATGTATCATGTCCTACACTGTTGGGTGGTAGTGGGCCTTTTAATTTTGTTTCTACAATTCCCATTATGTCCGGTTCTTTTTCTTTCAAATAATCATTCAGTTCATTCAATCCTGTTATCAATCCATCTATATTTGTGTAAGACACTCTTAGTTTTCTGCCACTTCCATTGTGTTCTCTGTTTCCCTTATGTTTTTCTTTAGTATGTCGAACTGCTTTATTTTCATGTTCACTACTCTCCAATAGAATCTCTCTTTCTCTGACTCCGTTCTTTCCTCGTTTTTTGCCTTAGCTTCAATTCTTTTCTTCTTTTCTGCCTCTCTTTCCTCCTTATTCATTTCTCTTTTTATCCATACCTTTTTATATTGATCATTTGTTGCTAGTTTCCCTGTCTTGGATAGAATTTTCTCTGCCGTTGTTTGTGACCTGAATTTAATCTTAATTGGTCTGGTCTTATCTGTACTATATTTTCCTAGTCTGAATTTTTCCTCAATTTCCTTTATAATTTCTGGTTCCTCTTCCTGGACTAATTTTAATAAACTGCTTACTCTTTCATTTTCCTCCTTGATTCTTGCGGTTCTATCTGGGTTATGTTTCTCTTCCATTCCTAATATAATTATACATTTCTTTTTGTCAGCTAATTCTCTTACTATATTCTCCTTCTGTCTCATCACTTTAATAACTGAGTCTTCATTATGTTCTTTCAATTGCTGTTTGACTATGTCAGTGAATGAAACCTTATTCCCTTCTTGAGTTATTCTCCAATTTTTAACTTCTGTAGCTATTTTCTCTCTATTTTCATTACTATTCTTCTTCAATTTCTCATTCTCCTCCTTTACATTTCCTAACTGTCTTTTTAGGTCCTCTATTTCTTCAGTTAAGTTTCTGTTAGCCTTCTCTAGTTGTTCCAACCTTTCAATTCTCTGGAAAATGGAGTCTACATTACCTAACTTACGTTCCAAGTCCTCGATCACCTTATCAACTCTCTCCTCTAGTCTTATCAGTCGGGGGGGGGGGGGTTGTGTCCCCCCCACCCTCTTTAAATCCCTGGAACATATTCTCGTCACTTTCTTCTGTATTGCTCCTCTCTATACTTCTAATCTTTACATTTTTATTAGACATTTGATCCTCGCTAAGTCTTTTGTTTACCTTCCGCTTGTCTGGCTGGGCAAAGTCTACTCCCTCCTCATTTCCTTCCATTTCCCTCAGTAATCCCTCCCCTTTTCCTCTTTCCCTACGTTCCCACTACTCCACGAGCAATTTCCCCCCCACTCTGCAAAAACACTAGGCACTTCTCTTTGCGTTGGGATCCACAGACTTCAATTTTCATCAGAAAGTCTTCTCAGCAGTACATTCGTTGAAGTGTGTGTGTGTGTTTGTGTGTGTGTGTATCTATATGAAGGTATAAATGTATGTTTAATTTTATGAATTTATATATTTATAAATGTATACATCTGTACATTTATACATTTACAAAATTGTATTTTCTCGAGTTTATGAATTAATAAATGTATCAAACTTAATAAGATACAATCCTGTTTGTAATTGTAAATTCATTTAACTATGTCAAGATTTAAATTTTTTCTATTAGTTTTATATTTTATTTTTGTATTTTTAGTAACAAATATTGGTCAATTTTCTGAAATATAGTTTCTTATTCTATTGGTTCTATGAGTTTATATATTGTATTTTCCGAAATTTCAATATTCTAATGAATTCTGTGTGATTCATCATTACATAGTATGGCAAGTTTTATAACATATGTCTGCCGTCAGGCGATTTTATTCAGCTGGGGGAAACCCCGCACGGTCAAAGGGCTAACCAATGTAATGTGTTTAATGGTTTAAACCATTAAGTACATTAAAACATATGTGTGTTCAATATGTTTTCTTAATTTTTATTATACATTCTTCTTTAGTATATTTTTTTCATTCATTTTTGTATTTCTTATATTTTACACTTTCCCTTTTGTTTTCTTTATTACATATTTTCTTGATTTCAATTTTTCTTTCCTTTGTATTTTTCAATTTTTTCAAAAGTTCTTAATTTCCATTTTTTCTTTTTTGATATCTTATTTTATTTTTTCAAATTTCCTTCATTTTCTATTTCTCTACTTGGCCTGCTTCCTGGCCTTGGATCCTTTCGTGGCGACGCGACGGGGGCTCCGGCAGCGGGCGTCCTGGGGTCGTCCTCCCATTGAGACCTCAGCGAGGGGACACGCCACTGTCCCCTGCCCACGTCGTCTCTTCGAGGAGGAGGAGGAGGACCTGGAGGAGGACCCCCGCCCTGGCGCCGGTAGTTGTTGCGCCTCGGTGCTGCCGGTCGTTCATAGGCCCTTCTGCCGCCGAATCGGTTCCTGTTCGTGTCTCTCGTCACTGTTGCTGCAGGAGCCGGAGGTGGAGGGGGAGGTGGAGGCCTCCTCGTGTCCTCCACCTTCTTCTGCGTCCCCTCCAGCGGCGGTGTCCTCTCGGCTCCGAATCTCCTCCTGGGCGCTGTCTGGAGGACCCTATCATGCGTCTGGGGTCCTTCCCAGACGTAGGGTCTGAGGACGACGACGGCGGGCCCTGGACGAGAGGAGGAAGGGGGACTTTGTGGCGGAGGAGCTTGTCGGGTCGTTGGTGGTTCCTGAAGCCTTGTCCTGCCCGACCCCCAGGGGTGTCCCCAAGCGCACTGGGCAGTTATCTGGGCGTAGGACTGAGGCGGCGACGGTGGTGCTGGAGAGGCTGGCGTCGTGACGCGAGCCTCCGAGGCGGTCACGGTCGATGTCGAAATATGAGGAGCAGGGTCCGCAGCCTCGAAGCTCTTTGCACAGTCGTCCTTGTCGAGTTCTTTGGCTGGGCCCTGTGAGGACGCTGACGCATCGTCGTTCTTCTCGTCGGGGATCCATTCCTCGACGAGGTTCCAGTCGTCCTCGACCGGATCGTCCTCTTGTTGATCTTCGTCTTCCTACTGAGACGCTTCGGCTCTTCTCTTGTCGAGGAGCGCCTACTGCAGGAGAAGGGCGTTTTCTTTCAAAATTTTGTTTTCATCCTTTAATTCATTAATTTCCTGCGTGTAGCCCTCAAACACGTCCTTTAGAAGGAGCTCTAAGCGCTGTTGGATCTCCTGCAGGTGACCGCCATGTTCCTGGTCCTTTTGTTGGAGCCGGTCCTCCAGTTGGCGGTTGGCGCTCCTCAGCCGGGTGATTTCCTTCTCCTGCAGGGTCAGGATCCGTTGAAGCAGCGCTGTGACCTCGACGTCGTAGTCGTCGTTCTAGCTGTCGTTGACCATAATTCCACCGACAACTCCTTGGGGAAAGGTGGTGACGTAACTGTGACGTCATCAAAGCGACGTCATTGTTAGATGATCTTTGGCGTTGCCTGGGCTTGATTACCATTGTTCTTAAAAAAACTCTCATGCTTCACCTTTCCTTTCACCTCTCTCTCTCTCTCTCTCTCTCTCTCTCTCTGTCTGTCTCTCTCTCACAAAAAAAAATCCCTAGCCTATTGAACAAAACACACACAAACGCAAACACAACAAAACAATTAATGAATACGGATCTGTTCATACATATGCATTAATGCATATGCATGCATACACACACACACATATATACATATAAGGCTGATGAAATTTACCACAAGAAAATGCAAGGTAATGCACATAGGTGAAAATAATAGTAAGATAAGAGGGAGGGTGGAGGGGTGTGGAGTGTATTCAGGGATGGAATGGGTGGGAATGATTTTATGCCTTTTTCTTTTTGGCTACCCCCCTCGTAAGGGGAAAAAAGCCTTGGTATATGGATGTATGTATGTATGTATGTAAGTACGATTACATGTTTTTGACGTAATTACCGGTAACGACGTCAAATCATCCAAGCAGTGTATTTCAGCCTTTGAGAAAGCAAATAAGTTTCTAGGACTGATTGCGCGATCTTTTGACTTCAAAAGTCCATCACTCATTAACAAGCTATATAAATCGTTAGTTCGTCCACATTTGGAATATGCTGTTTCCGTATGGTCACTGAATCTCATTAAAGTACAACGGTGAGCCACAAAACTGATTCCAAATGTCAAAAATAAATCATTCGACAATCGACTAAAACATTTTAATCTGTTTTCCCTAAAAAAGCGTACACAGAGGTGACTTGATACAGGTCTTTAAAATTCAGAGGCAGAGCAATGTAGTTCAGTTCGAAGCTTTAAGAATCATTTAGATAAATACCTAAGCAAGATGCTGTAATGATCATCATTTATTTTATATTATTTATTTTTGTGTTATCATTTGTCTATTTGATTCTCATTTATTATTAGTTACCTGTCACTTCATTATTATTTACTATTTACCTGCTTGTTTATTATTTAAATATACCTATGCATTTATGTATTTTATTTGTTATTTAAATTATTATACTTTTTATTTATTCATTTATTATAAATTTTTTCGCATCCGACTTACAGTAGATATGGACCAATGGGTCTCCTTTCGGCATGCTCCGCCTTTGTAATCCTTTTTAATCCTTTATATATATACATAGCTATGTACGGTATATATAACTGTCCATGACTATCTAATTCATAATTACTACAACAAATACTATGCTGATATATTCATATACATTTGTGCAAGTGTAAACGAACAAATTCAGGTTATTACAAAACGTATTATCCCTTCAGCTGATGCTTACAATCCATCTTTTTAAACGTTCATCATTCAATCCATTTCGAATTCATTTCAACAACGTTTGGCGTCCAGGCTGCCATGGTAACCAAAAACGTTTTAATATTTGATTACAGAAACGTTAATGAGCTTTATGAGATTGAATTTCTCGATTTATTGAGTTACGAATAAGGTTGACACCTTTGTTTAAATTATCGTTGCAGTCAACATGACGTCATATCGTTTTCAGGTGTGACATGTTGCAAGATGATTGAACGAAATGTTCAACCCCTGAGATGTCCAGTGTGCACACGCACGCATTTTACAAAGGATTACAAAGGCGGAGCATGCCGACAGGAAACCTTTTGGTCCATATTTAGGTCGGATGCGAAAAAAAACTAATAATGATGATGATGATGAGGTTCAACGTCACACACTCCACCCCTATCGGGAGGCTAGGAGGGTGCCCCTCACAGAGGGCTTTGTAGCGTGGAATTTAATGAACCATGCCCTTGGTTCAACTTCGCTGGTGGCAGGATTCGAACCGACCTCATCTCGACCTTCGCTGCAAGTAACGACGCCCTAACCCGCTCAGCCAGTGAGCTTCCAACAATAATAAATAAATACTATAATAATGTAAGTATCAAATAAGATACATAAATAAACGCATAGGCACAGTCAAACAACAAACAAATAGGTAAATAGTAAATAATAATAAAGATCGCGCAATCAGTCCTAGAAACTTATTTGCTTTCTCAGAGGCTGAAATATACTGCTTGGATTATTTGAGATCGTTACTGATAATTACGCCGAGATCTTTTTCACTATTCACTTTTGTTAACGAATTTCCAAATAACTTGTAATCGTACTTACTGTTATTTTACCTATGTGCATTACCTTGCATTTACTTGTGTTAAATTTCATTAGCCACTTTTCAGACCATTGCTGTAATTGATCTAAATCTTCTTGAATATCTAATTGATTTAAGTGATCATTTGCCATTCCGCACAGTTTTGTATCATCAGCAAATTTGGAAATAGTACATGTCCATGGTCTATATCATTTATATATACTATGCATAGAAGTGGCCCAAGAACGGAACCCTCAGGAACTCCACTTGTAACATTTTTCCATCTAGAAGTTTTTCCATTTAAAACAACTGTTTTCGATCATTTAACCAATTATTAGTCCAACTTAATGGGCTACCACTTATTCCGTGTGAAGCTAATTTAGTAGTCTTTCGTGGGGGACGGAATCAAAAGCTTTTGCAAATTCTAGATATATTAAATCTATATTGTTTCTTTTGTCATAACTCGAGATAAATGTGTTGTAGAATTCGAGTTAGTCACGCAAGAACGTTTCCGTCTGAAACCATGTTGGCTATCATTTATCAAACGGTTACTTTCTAAATGATGTTCGATAGAATCTCTGATGATAGTTTCCATTATTCTTCCTACGATTGAAGTCAAACTTATAGGCCTATAGTTATTAGCCCGTGGTCAATTTGGCTGAGCGCGAAAGGACACCTGTGTTCTCCATTGCCAACTTCAACTCGTCATACGACCGATATATTTATTACTATTTTCATCATTGCTTGTATAATATATATATATATATATATATATATATATATATATATATATATATATATATATGTGTGTGTGTGTGTGTGTGTGTATGTATATATACCCCCTCCAGGATCTTCCCGAACAGCACCTTTAAGTTCTCGGGAGACGCTCTTCTCAGTCGTGAGCACAGGTACGTTGAGAAGTCCTGGATCTCGGCCTCAGGTCCTTCAGCCTCTTTCTTCTGCGTCAGGATATTGGCCTTGTGCAGGAGCTCCATGATGGTGTGTCCGGATACCGTCTGCTCATCTGTTGTGGTGGGGGTGGAGGCTTCTGTATATGCTGACTTGCTTCTCTTCTTCAGGTTCCTCCTCCTGGCGATTGATGCAGCAGAAGAACCAGACATCTCACTGGAGGAATCGTCATTTCTGTCTGAAGTGGCCCTTTGTGAGATAGGATAGAACATGACAGGTGAGACTTTCTTATATTTGAGTTATGGCTGGCACTAGACTGCCCAAGCCAATTGAATGGGATCCAGATGATAGATTTAACTGATTAGCTAATTAAGCTGACTGCTGGCAATAACTTCAGTTTCACAGCTAATGAAGATCCAGCGTACATGTATTAGCCTTTCCGGCTTTAATCTCCTTACAGGAACATGTACACGGGATGTATTTTCCTGTATGTGCACCTGTAAATTATTGCAAAATCATCTTCGAAATTGCACTGCGACACCATAGCACTAGCAGTTGGCAAAAATGCCAATGGGAGAGCTACATGTAGACAAATACCCCCCTGGCAGTATCCCAGTCTATCCCCTTTAATATCAGGTCTATTTTCTTAATGGAAAATCATAGGGGACCATTCAATTATCACATGTGCAAAATCATCTGGAATTCCCCCACCCCCAACAATGTACAGGATAGTACATGCATCTACCGTGCGACCGGAAAGTTTATGCAAGATGCTATTATGGCATTTTGAGGCATTTCTATAGTGGCAACTTTAATTTTGTTGTAAAATTCTTATTCTGTGTTGATATTTATCTATGAAATGTTCTTTCTTTTTAAAAATTGATAGACAATTCTGCATAAATATAAGTTTCTTGTATTTCTCAGAGTTTTCAGTGAACGAATAGTTTACGCAAAGTCTAGACTAAGAAAATTATTAAGTTATCTGCAGATGGAAATACCAGTCTAGAAATATCAAAACTGATGAAAAGAGATCACCGTACAATTAAGAAATTTTTATCTGTAGGTGAAGTTACCCGTGCCAAACCGAAACGCACGAAACCCAAGGCTTTGAGTCCCAGGGATAGGCGAAAATTAAAGAATACTTTAAGAAAGATGCCTCATGTAACCAGTAAAGCCATTTTTAAGAGGGCTGGTCTATCGAATGTTCCTAAATCGACCAGGAATGATTACTTAAGGGAGATCGGAGATGTCAGAAAAATGAAAAGCACTCCAGTTCTGACTAAAAAACACATGGAAAAACGGGTTGAATGGTCCAAAAAGTATCTCAAGCAAGATTTCACTAAAGTCATTTGGACAGACGAGTGCAGAGCTACACTTGACGGGCCTGACGGCTGGGCAAGAGGGTGGCTCATGTCAGGCCAAAAAACCTCAACATCGGTTTCGACGGCAGCAGGGTGGGGTGGAGGGATGATGTTTTGGGCTGCAATCCTCGAAAATAAAATAATAGGACCATTTAAAGTGCAAGAAGGCGTCAAGATCAACTCAGTTAATTATTGTAGATTTCTTGAAGACAATTTCATCCCTTGCCTTGAAGATCAACCACTTTTGAAAAGAGCTACCTTGCTGTTGATGCAAGATAACGCTCCAGCACATGCTTCCAAGTACACTAAAGAATTTCTTAAGTCTCACGGACTTCATGGACCGAAGTTAATGGATTGTGGGCACTCATAAAAAGAAAAAATTATTCAAATGGACAGCAGTACAATTTGTGTAACGCCTTGTGGACTGAAATAGAGAGGGCCTGCAGCAGTGTTACTCCATCTGAAGTACGGAACCTGATTAATTCTGTTGATAAACGCCTTATTAAGGTCTTAGAAACGGGAGGAAAGAAAATTGATAAATAAACGGTAATTGTTCGAGTTTGTCGTTACAATGTTGATGATGGGTCGTAGCATTACGTTTATTAGGCATATGTTGTAACAATCAACACATAAGGTCATCAAATAATATTCTGTTTTTGATATTTTGAATATTTTTGTGTTTTCTGCATAAAGTTTTCATTCACTGAAGATTGGACTAAATAAATTTTCAGTCATTATTGTTATTATTTTTCAAATATCAATGTATATTTACTTTATAATGTGTATTATCTACTGTATGATTTATTTGAAGATGATGGAATTTTTACTTGTTTCATTTACATGACAATATTCACGCTTATTCTGTAATATGCTTAAACTTTCCGGTCGCACTGTACGCTTCTGAACAGAACCCCCTCCCCTTCACTGCATTAGTAACACTTGAATGATCCCTACACCTGACAATGAATATTAAACAAAATCTCTTACGTTTTCATTTTGCATTACAGGTGGACCATGCAAGCATCAGTACCTAGTTATAAAGAAGTACAATGCCCAGTCCTGTTGGAACTTCATTCCCGTCAACGATCCAGCAATGAGGATGCTTTTGTACAAAGTTGCAACTGGCTGTGCTAATGTCCCAGATGGATTGGTTTGTGTCACTTAATCACCAGCAGAAACCCACGGAACCTGAGAAGGCCACACAACCCATCATGCCCATGGGAAACCAGTTCTGGGAATGCAAATGACCAAGAGATCGATCATGACAACCCACCAGTGCAGGATTGTGAGGAAAATCCACCAGTGGAGGATTGTGAGGAAAATCCACCAGGGGAGGACTGCGGAGACGATGCACCAGGGGTGAATATGGACTGTGGAAACGCTGGCTCTTCTCCTTGTGCTATGAGACCGCTTGACAGTTTACCATCAACGTGTGCTGCAAAACAAGTATGACGCCCGCAGTTTCGCTTCAAACACGTCAAATTCTGGTGATGACAGCTGTGAAAATGATCCATTATTGAATGGACTGAACGAGGCATTTCAGGCAATTCAACGAAGGTACATGCAGGAGAAAGATTCTCTTGGGGAATCTGTAAAAACCTTCACCAAACAAGTGCAGAAACTTGCCTCAGGGACTGATACTGCCTTGGCTTCAGTGCTTCATTGTTTTGGATGATACTCAGGTGCTGCCAATGCCCATGGGAAAAGATAGAGAAAACATCTTGTGAGCACCAAGACGATTGGTGTGCAGCCTACTGCAACATCTTGTAGGAAGATGATAGGTGGTGGAAAGAACCGTGTTGGTGCAGGCAGACCTACACTGAACAGTTTCAAGTATGTAAAGGGCGATATACCCTTCAGTTCCCAAGTTATGCCCCGGCGCAAGGCTCCACACAACATTCGTGTATGTGTAAAAATTAACCAAAGTCTGGGTAAAACACACTCTCCCATGTAAAATCTGACAGTATTGAACAAAAATCAGGTAGTGTTGGACTGTCAAACACCTGTACAAAATACTGTATGATCATTCAAGTCATGAGACATTGACTGCCATATATCAATACTGTGTGATCATTCAAGAGAAAAAAGTACATGTAATTTACTGTAGTGTGTCCTTAGACACACTGCAACTGATTCCTGTTTCATAAATGTGTATCAATACTGTATGATCACTGAAGAGAGAACATGTAATTTACTGTACAAAGACCTGAGACACCCTGTTCTTCCTGTTTCATGTAGAGGGGGGATAGTAGTATTTGTACTGTATGAGTAATTATCCAAAAACATGTACATTTTTGTAAGTATCATTTCTATCTTTGTATAATCTGAATAAAAATCCAATTTGTTTTTATGTTTGAAATAGATTGTTGGATTGATTATTTCATCAATTGATGCAATTGGATATCAATCAGAGCCAATGCTTGATTGCATGGATGACACTCGGAATCAATATTCTGGATATGGCTGACTGCTGCCATGTATACACAGTCAACCTCGCCTAAGTCGAATCTGTTGGGACCAGAAATTTTTCTTCGACTTGATAATTCAACAGAAACATGATAATTCAACCATGTCAACAGAAAAGGTATGAAACCTGCCTGAATTTCCTTCAACTTAGATGAAATTAATCTTATGCGGGTTCGACTTGGGCGAGGTTGACTGTATATTACTTTGTCTCTGATACAAGTTTGGTCAAAATCAGCTGAGAAGGATCCCTCCTCCAAATAGTTTGGCCTCTGCAGACACTGGATGCCTTGTACCCCAGCCCCCGCCCCTTCAATACCTTGGGCCTCTGCAGACACTGGATGCCTTGTACCCCCAATAGCTTGGCCCTATGCAGAAAATGGTTGTCTTGGAGTGCCCCCCCCCCCCATAGCTTGGGCCTCTGCAGACACTGGATGCCTTGTACCCCCCCCCCCTCCCAATAGCTTGGGCCTCTGTAGAAACTGGATGCCTTGTACCCCCCCCCCCCAAATAGCTTGGGCCTCTGCAGAAACTGGATGCCTTGTAGTTTTTCATTAACCAAGATAAAAATGTGACAAGTGCCCTAAATTTGTAGATAAATAGGCACTCGTAAAGAAATTAAGACTACCGAATACCGATTATATTATAGGTAAGTCTACCCTAATACGAAAAACATCACATTTAATCTTTATTGCTTAATGTCCCGTTATATGATGTATGTATACGTACAGAACCTATAGAGGTAAAGAAGGAGAATGTTTTGCACGTCTCACGGGACCGCGAGCGTGATATCACATAGCAAGGTCTAAATATACAGGTCAGACCGTTTGAATTCTTGTGCGCAGCTTCTGACGTCATTTGGCTGAGTCCATTTTCTCTTTGTGATACACTGAAGAAAACTGTGAAACGCCAAGGAAGACAGGAACTATAATATTTTATATTATATATATATATATATATATTATATATCATATATATTATATATTCATATATATAGACAGGAACTATAATATTTTATATATATTTATATATATATTTTATATAATATTTGTCAGAATATAACTAATTGCGTGGAGCAGTGCGTGCGAAGGCAACGTCTTTCCTATACGCTGCACCAGCTTCAACTGACAGCTATAGGACCCGCCAACCCCACTTTGAACAGCCAGGTGACGTTCACGGGCCCGCTGCGCCAACTCCCTCGAAATTCGGGCGGAAGTGGTTAGACCTTATATTCTTAGATCTTGTCACATAAAACGTGTGAGAGCGGACAGTGGAGAGTAGGACCAACGTACAGAACGAATTACAAAATTTGAATTGAGTGCGCAGTCTAACGGTTCGTCAAACGCGGTTCGACAGACACGTGTTAAAAGTGATGTGTGAACGGGGTAGCTGGTTGTCGAACACGCTGATTAAACGGTTTGAAGAAAGTCTGTCTGAGTCTGACGGCGCGGCGGGACTTTATTGTCCACAAACCGTTTGACTGTGAGAACGCGCGTCGAACTCATTATGTCGCTCCCGCAGTGCCGACCCTGGCGTGCTAGAGAAAGGTAGCGTTTCTTTTTGACTCCGCGTGTATTACGCTTAAAAACCGTATACTGTACCATATTCTTCAATGTAATAGTGTGTAGAATTAGATTATCATCCTGCTTCCAGTTATTCTATTTGATTATCATTATTATTATTTTCGGTTCTTTTATTTTACACAAAACTTAAACCATGGCCTTGCATCCCCAAGAAATCAATTCTGTGGTGGCGTCCTTGCATCCCCAAGAAATAAGTTTTGTGACTGTAAGTGAACTTCAGCAGCTTAAGTTTTCACAGCTGTCTCTACATGAGAAAGTTACAGTTAAGAAAAGAGGCCGTTCAACACCAGATATTCAAATATCTCAGCCTGGCATAAGCAACAACAAGAAATATATTCGTAGCTTTAATTCTGAATGGTACCAACGGAAAAATTGGCTTTGCGGCTGTGAAGTAAAAAATGCTCTGTTTTGCTTCCCATGTTTGCTGTTTGGAGGTGATGTAACGTGGACAAAAGATGGTTTTAGAAATATAAACAAAATGAAAGAAAAAATTTAAAAACATGAGAAGTCAAAGAAGCACATTGATAATGTGGTTTTGCTGTCACTCTTAGGAACCGTAAATATTAAGAAGAAACTTAGTGAGGCATACAGACTTTCAATCAATGAGCATAATATAAAGGTTAAAAAGAACCGTGAAATTTGTCTAAAATAATAGACTGCATTTGAAACTTTGAAACTCCCTTACATGATGAAAAAGACAATTCAGTAAATCCAGGGGTATTTAGAGGATTAGTAAATTTTGCATCTAAATTAGATTCAGATTTGAAAAATCACTTTGAAACACACCTTTGAAGACTTTACTGGTTTCTAAGACCATTCAGAATGAGATACTTGACTGCCTGCTACAAATATACCATGAGGAGATAAGGACGGAAATTAGGAAAGCTTCCTTTGTAGCTGTGATGGCTGATGACACAACAGATGTTTCAGAGCACACTCAAATGGTCCTTGTTCTACGGTACGTATTGAATGGAGAAATATTTGAGCGTTTTTTGGGATTCTTTATTCCAGAAAATCAAACTGCAGATGGCATATCAAAACATATTTTAGAACAATTGGACATAATCCTTCAAGGAAATGGACAAAAACTGATAGCTCAGACATTTGATGGTGCATATGTCATGAAAGGCAAAAAAGCACGAGTTCAAGCAAAAATAAAAGCAGTTTATAGCAATGCACATTTCATTCACTGTTATGCACATCAACTTAATTTAATAATGAGAAATGCAGCAAGTATTACACGAAATGCAAGAATATTTTTCTCTAACATTCTGGCTATTCCAACATTCTTCTCAAGATCACCACAACGTGTGTCCATTCTCAAGAAGCATATGGACATCAGTATTCCACGTCCATCTTCTACAAGGTGGAACTTCAACATACGGACCATAAACAGAGTTCATGAACATTTGCAACCTTTAAAAAACTGCCTTACTGAAATTCAGTCAACATCAAATACAGATCAAACCATTGCAGAGGCAACAGGAATTTTAGAATACCTGAATGATGATAATTTCAAGTTTTGGTTAGAGCTTTTTCATCAGATTATGCCTCATGTTGAAATAATTTACAACCAAATGCAATCTCGAGAAATTAGTGTGTTTAAAGTTAATGAATACATAGCAAATTTCAAAACTGCTATTTTAGAAATAAACTCAAAGTACTGTGAGAATCCTTCAAAGACACTCATGGCAGAAGCTAAGGAAGTGTGTGACTGTATATGTGTTGATATAATGGACATATTCTTCCACTAAACACTTAGTAGCTGCTAAATTGTTCAACAAGAAATGCTTCACTAGTTTTAAGAATGAATTTCCTACACAAGAAATAGTACTGACCACTGAAGCATATCCCATGATTGACAAAGAAAAGCTTGAAACTGAACTAAAAGTATTCTATTGTAGATCTGATATTCATGAATATTGCAAATTAATTGAGCTGTTGAAATTTATCTTGGAAAATAATCTAGATGATGTTCTTAGTGAAATTACGAAACTGATAAAAATCCTCTTGACAATTCCCATGACTACATCAGAGGCAGAACGCTGCTTTTCAACACTGAAAAGAATAAAAACTTTCCTAAGAAGCAATGAAATCTGAAAGACTAAATGCACTTGCAGTGTTTTCAATGGAGAAAAATTTCGTTAGTTGTCATGCAGACATCAAGGAGAAAATTATTGATCTTTTCGCGCAAACTAAAACAAGAACTGATTTTGTTTTTAAATGAATGGATCAACCTTGAATTGTAACAATTTGGGTTTAAGTAAATAAAAATTTTCAATTTTACTTTTTTTTTTTTTTTATTTTGTCAAGTTTCATAATAAATTTTCTTTTTATACCTGTTTGTTTCCTTTTACACAATACTAAAACAAAGGCTAAAAATTTTCTAGAGCAGCACCCCCACTAATTTTAGCTGTGAGCCGCCACTGTATTCAAACACTTGACAACAATTGGAGAAGCTTAGACAGTGTTCCATTGCCCACCGAGGTAACAGAGAAAGCAGGAGAGCCAATAGAATTTTATAACAAGCTTGCAACTGTGAAATACGGTGATGAGTATCCCTTTAAAACTGTGACTACATTTGCACTACAGATATTGGCTGCCTGTCACAAACACAGCCGCTGAACGGTTGTTTTCTAAATTACAACTAATAAAAACATATCAGAAATAAATTAAATCTTGATTCTGTAAAAGCCCTCTGTCACATATCTGAAGCAGTCAGAGGACAAGGAGCTTGTTACAAGTTAAAGCCATCCGGATCTATGTTGAACTGTACATAAACTAGCACGGGTATTTCCAACATATTTACACATATGTTGATTAATAATGTTAACAATTTTGTTTAGAAATTATAGCTTTGCTGTGTATATATTCTTTATATAAAAGTATTTTCATTAAATCATGCAGTACCACGTAAATTTTTTTTACTATACTGTACTTTGTGAACATTTAATCATTTATACATCATCTTTATATATTGATGAAAATAAATTACACAGGGGAACACTTTTTCAGTAACTTTGAGTTGCATTGGATATTTCAACGGCTTTTGAAAGAGTCTTAGGCGCTGATTTCAAATCTGAAATTAGTTTTTCTCTACAAGCTCTGTGGTATGAGTAGAACGCATGACTATTTCTATGGTAAGCGTCTCGCGTTGGGTCACGTGTTCCCGCGTAAAGCTGGCGGAGAGACGCGACTAGCATGGCCATTGTTCCCAGATGCGCGTCATCACGTGACCCAGATGCGCGTCATCACGTGACCCAGATGCGCGTCATCACGTGACCCAGTTGCGCGTCATCACGTGACCCAGATCAAGCATCTGATTGGGCACTCGCTAAGCTGAACCAGCAGGGCGACTAGCCCGCTCCGGACAATACGCAGATTATCTCTGACTACGCTACCAGGCGGTCGTGGTCAAGCAAGTGCTGGTTCAGGACACGAAAGAGTAAGTGCTACCATATTCACAGTGCCTATTAGTTCTCTCCCCCATTCAGCCTCCGACACACATATCATATTCTGTGCTACAATAAAGAGCCAACACATTTCTACGTGTTTTAGTCATTGAGCCTAACCATTCGGACACTTTACCATAGTGGTGGCAAGCGGTGGTTAGAGTTTGACTAACTCGTGTATACGTACCCATTCCTATTACTCAGTGAACATACATACAAATTACAAAGTCCACATTCTCCAAATACTCAGTGCACATACAGGAGTGCTAGCTAGAGCTAGGCCGGTTATTTCTTTGCCATGTCGCGGCGTACGAGTGTACCCGTCAGCAACCAGGCGAGGGCACTGCAGGCGGCTGCAGATGTCCCAATATTCATTTCATCAGGGATAAATTATCATCCCACTACCAATCTGCCTGCTTGCACGGACGCGCAATCATGGCTCGCCCTGTTAGATGAAAGGTGGTCCTCCGAGATCCCGGAGGCTGACAAAATCGCCGTCACTCAGCAGAAAACTGCCGGTGATGCCGCGATTGCCGCTCGGTTAGCCAAAAGTGGGCATCCTGATGATTGGAACGCGTTCAAACTAGCGTTCCGCACTTTTTTCTACGCGCCCGCGTCGGCTGGCGCTTTAGCTGATCGTTTGGCGGAAGCAACTATGCATCCAGCCGAAACACTCACTTCATTCGCGCTTCGTCTGGCCGACATGGTCTCGGCCTACACGGTGTATCACCCAGAGCGCGATGAGTGGGCTAATTTTACTGCGGTAACCCGCATTAAACGGGCTATGCCCTCTCAATTCGGCACCACCCTCACCTCAGACCAGCAAGCGTCCATTGTTGCCATTCTCCATGCGGCTATTGACTATGCCCATCGGCATCCTGGTTCGGTTAAGACGGTGTACGCGGGCGGTGCCGATTCCCCTATGGCTTTGTACCCAGCCGCCCCTGCCGTGACCCACCAATATCCGGCCACAGACGTCTTTTCCCACTCAACTTCACAATCACATAACATTTCCACTGTACACAGAGTCCCAGGCTCTTCCTCTCCTCGCAATCTGCGAGAGTCAGAGACACCCTCTCGCTATTCGCAAGAGGTGGAGGTGCGCCCTCGCCATGAGCGAGAGATCGCAACGTGCCCTCACGAGGAAGCCATGCACTCGACTCACAGACATGGGGGACAAAGGAACACGTGGAAGCGTCCCCGGGGCCGTGGTAATCGCAATAGGTGGCGTCCATACTGCACCCATTGCAAGAAAGCAGGACACGCGACTGATGTGTGTTATTATAGACCACGCGGTCGACCTACCACGTGTTGCAAGTCTTGCGGGGGTGTAGGGCAAATTCGGGAGACTGAGTTTAGTGTCGGTCATGAGGCTCAGAGGGGTCGTGCAGCAAGTGGCTCGTCAAAAAACGGCCAGCGCAGGAGTGTCCACAATCCAAGGTGACGGTTGAACAGCAGTCGGCAGTGACAATTGTTCACGTCGATCTAGCTAGCTCCCGTACGCCGAGTGGAAGCTTAGCCATGGTCGCAGTTACCTTGTTAGAGCCACTCGCGCGTAAGTCTATTTGTGCCCTCTTGGACACGGGAGCGGCGGTGTCTCTTATCCATAAGAGCATTTTGCCTACCGCCATGGAAGGCTCCCAGGTCGGTACCACTAGAATCATAGTGGCCGACGGTTCGGAGATGCCAAATCTTGGCAAGGTAGATGTTCCTTTTGATCTAGCTGGTTTTTCGTTCCACCATCCTTTCTTTATCATCCCTGCTGACGGTTTGCCGGCCAAAATTATCTTAGGGTTTGATTTCCTCGCGGCGCACAAAGTGACATTGACGTTCAGTCCTTTAACATTCCAAGTTAAGGGCAAGGATATTCCCGTAATCCTTGCGGGGACGGCTCAGCACTCACCGCCATTCATCGCCGTGTGCGAGGAGCGTCATAGTTTCCAGCGGGAAAGTGAAACTCCCACTTTCCCGGTTAAGTCAATTGAACATCAGTGGGTGCCTGGGTTCTCAGGGGGAACCGTAGGATTGATGCTCGAGAGGGCAAACGAGCTCGCTCCCGCAGGTCAGGTTTTCTCGGCGCTGTTTACAGCACGCCCATATGCCGAAGGCGCCAACCTGCTCGGCCAGGGAGTAGTAGAGCTGATCAGGATGGAAGATGGCAAGGCATGGTGTAAAGTTCCATTCCTGAATTTGGGCCCGGACACCCATGAGGTTCGTAAGGACCAGGTGGTCGGAGACATTTCTCTCTTAGGGGAGATTGCGCTAATAGACGGTGGAACTAACGTCTCGGTGGGAATGGTCCAGGCGTCTAACGTAGTGGATGGCTCTCGCGTACACAAGTTACGTGTGGAAGTAGGGAAAATTTTCCCTAATAGACATGGCAGGGAAAGTATGGCTCTGACCTCTTTAGTGGTCAAATATGCCGATGTTTTTGCCTTACCGGGGGATCCACTTACCGTGACGCCTCACTTCTTACACGAGATTCGGACATTTGGACCGCCAGTCTACCGCAAATCTTATCCCTTCCCTGAGAAGTATAGAGGTGAGATTAGAGACCTCATTGGGGATATGCTCAGTAAGGGGATCATTCGCCCATCTCGTTCTCCTTACAATGCTCCTATTGTTCCGGTTGTGAAGAAGGACAAAACCCTTCGTCTTTGTCTTGATTTTCGTGCTCTAAATAGACACGTGGTTGATGATAGGTTCCCTCTCCCCCACATCGATTCGATGCTGCGCAGTCTCGGCTCCAGCGTCATTTTCTCTCTGCTTGACTTAAAGCAGGGTTATCTCCAGATCCCATTGATGGAGAGCAGCTGCGAGAAAACGGCATTCTCGACTCCCGAAGGGCATTACGAGTTCACGTCTCTGCCCTTCGGGTTAAAGGACGCTCCATCCTGTTTTCAAAGGGTGATGAACCAGGTACTAACGGGGCTGTTAGGGGTCAGTGCGATGGTGTACATGGACGATATAATTGTTCTGGGTACGTCCTGGGTCGACCACCTCAAGAATCTTGAGGATGTCCTTAGGAGGTTGCAAGAAGCAAACCTCTCATTGAGGCTGGAGAAATGTCATTTCTTCCAGAAGGAGGTCGCTTACCTAGGCCATGTAATATCCCAGGAAGGGATAATGCCCCAGCCAGAGAAAGTCCAAGCCATCAAAGCTTTCCCCCGGCCAACGCGTCGGAAAGAGTTGCTTTCCTTTTTGGGATTGGCGGGATATTACCGCAAATTTATCCCGCACTTTGCGGCCATTTCGTTGCCCCTAATAGATATGACAAAGGGTGACGTCGCAGGGAAGCACAACAATCGTGTGCTTGGTGCATGGACACCTCCTCAGTTGCATGCGTTTGAGTCCCTCAAGCATCATTTGTCGTCAACGGTGGTCCTTCCATACCCCAACTTTTCCAAACCGTTCTTACTCACCACCGATGCTAGTGCCTCGGCTATCGGGGGCGTGCTTCAGCAGGAGGGCGAAGGAGGTGCGAGACGTCCACTCTCGTACTTCAGTCGCACGCTGAACACGCATGAGAAACGGTACAGCACCGTGGAGAGAGAAGCGTTAGCGGCAGTGTACGGTCTCACGGTTAACCGCCCACTAATCATGGGCTATCCTGTCCGGTTGATGAGTGATCACAGGCCATTGGTCTGGCTCTTCACTGTTAAGGGCACAAACACTCGGATCCTCCGGTGGCAGATGGCCATCGCCGACTTTGACATCCAGGTCGAGTACATACCTGGGAGACTCAACATTGTTGCGGACGCACTCTCTCGGATACGGGGGGCTGACCACCCTATAGATGACTTCATAGTTTCGGCCGTAACCACGGATGGCCGAGGGAACTCATGCACAACTACTGAGGAGGATACCATCACCTGGAACCAGGTTGAGATCCGACAGGATCAGGATACACACCCTGATTGGGGTCGTGTAAAACAATACCTCAAAGGAGTGACGTCAGAAGTGCCAAAGATCCCGCGCCTAAGAGTGCCAATCGGGGAGTTCCGACTCCTCCCCGACGGACTCCTATATCATGCGCGTAGGAATGCATACCAGTTGGAAGAGCTTCGCCTGGTATGCCCTGATGGAGCAAAGGCCGCAGCGTTACGCATCGCCCATTCCCTTCCGATGGCCGGCCATGGCGGAATCCAAGTTACTCTGGAACGCCTACAGAAGTTTGCATTCAGGCCTAAGATGTCTGAGGATGTGAAGGATTTTATCAAAAAATGCAAAATCTGCATTACTTGCAAACCTTCCTATGACCTCCCAGCTCCACTTAGACAGTTTCCTGACGTGAAAGCTCCATTTGAGAGAGTGCACGTTGATCTCATTGGTCCACTAACCACCACGCTAACTGGTGCGAAGTACATCCTGACCGTAGTCGATGTACTAACCCGCTTCCTGGTCGCTGTACCTATTAATTCAAAGGAAGCGAGGACAGTAGCCCGTGCCTTTCTACAAAACGTCCTGGCCATACATGGCGCTCCAAGGCAGGTAATCTCAGATGGCGGTGGTGAATTCATGAACGAGACGTTCAAAGAGGTGATGGCGATGGCAAACATCAGCCACCACAAAATCACCCCTATGCATCCCTCGAGTAATGGTATAGTGGAAAGGGTAAATGGTACTATAATTAAGATATTACGGTCCCTAGTACAGGATAATCAAACCGGCTGGGACCAGATGCTTCCTCTGGCGGTGTTGGCGTACAATTCCGCGTACCATAGAGTCCTCAGAGATTCCCCTCATTTCCTCCTTTTTCACAGAGACCCCGTCCTACCTATAACTGAGTTTACCAGGACAAGTGCCCCTTGGTACAACGCCGAAAACCTTGCAGCCGAAACAATGGCGTTAGCAAATGCATGTTTCGATAGGTGCCAAAAGTTCATAGAGGCTGCCACTATTGACAGGCACACGAAACGGCCCAGGGCTAGAGTAAAGCAGCTCGCCCTTGGTGATAGAGTGTACGTAACCGCAAAACCTAGACAGGGGGTGTCAAAGAAACTGCAGCCATTATACCAAGGCCCCTATAGAGTAATCAGAAGGGTGAGCGATGTCATTTATGCCATCAAGCATATCAAGTCGGGACGTGAGTTCTGTGTCCACACGGACCGGATCAAACTCGAGGGCAATCTCTCTGTGTGTGAGAATAAAAACGTACGACGAGCTTTCCCCACACATGAGCAAGAGGTTACAGACCTACTCCAGAGTAGCGAGTCTGACCCCTCCGAGTAATCACTCGTGAGAAGGATTCCAACCTACCATCATGGTAGAGACTTTCTCTTCACACCTGCCGTCATTTGGCAGCGATCAGGTGCATATTTTTTCCCCTCGTTCTGAAATATTTCATGTAAATAATGGTTGTTGTATATACATATTTCTTAGGAGTGTGATCCACTCGTAACCCCCCCCCCCTCTTCTGTGCAAAGTTTCTGCCGCTGCTCATTTTTACAGCTCTGCAAAGCATAAGTCTGTAGCAGGCAGCTAAATGCCTTGTGGCATGGAGCGGTTGGAGCTCCACAGCGCGTCGACAGGGTAAAGCAGCATCTTTCACGCACACGCACCAGGTTGACGGGAAGATACAGCCATGTGACCTCTCCGTGTACGTCCACGTAAGTTGGAACCTGTCATGTCCATACTTTTTTTTTCCCTTTTCAGTTGTGCACACATTTCCCCATTTGTGAAAACATCAATATACTTCCTTCGCACCCTGCCTCGGTTGCATGACAGCTAACCCCCCCCCCCTCTGGGACAAGATTCTGCTGTTGTTGTTTTTACAGGTTACCAGTCTCTGCTGGTCGTGGGACGTCGAACACCTCTCTGATGACGAGAGGGCTCAGCACCGCCAAGTGAAGGACACCAACCCCTTCTCATGACAACACCATCGCCTGCAGAGGGGCAGAAGCCCTTGTACCTTTATTTCCCATTTGTGTTTGTTTGTTAATTTTCTTTCCGTTGGCATTTTGCCGCGGAGGGTTTTTTTTATCGTAGTGATTGACGTAACTAGGCGACCCATTTTTGGTGGGCCACCTCTTTACGTCGTACACATCGGTTTTTCCCTCACGCTGAATTGGTATTTGTGTTTCGGCGGCTGTCGCTGCCTTTTGTTGGCAGGGGGAGGGATGTGGTATGAGTAGAACGCATGACTATTTCTATGGTAAGCGTCTCGCGTTGGGTCACGTGTTCCCGCGTAAAGCTGGCGGAGAGACGCGACTAGCATGGCCATTGTTCCCAGATGCGCGTCATCACGTGACCCAGATGCGCGTCATCACGTGACCCAGATGCGCGTCATCACGTGACCCAGTTGCGCGTCATCACGTGACCCAGATCCTAGCATCTGATTGGTCACTCGCTAAGCTGAACCAGCAGGGCGACTAGCCCGCTCCGGACAATACGCAGATTATCTCTGACTACGCTACCAGGCGGTCGTGGTCAAGCAAGTGCTGGTTCAGGACACGAAAGAGTAAGTGCTAGCATATTCACAGTGCCGATTAGTTCTCTCCCCCATTCAGCCTCCGACACACATATCATATTCTGTGCTACAATAAAGAGCCAACACATTTCTACGTGTTTTAGTCATTGAGCCTAACCATTCGGACACCTTACCATAGCTCTAGTTTGTATGCAATTTGAGGTTAATGAAATTGTACATATGTGAACTTGTGTAAACCATGTATAAGCATTTTAACGTCCATATATATAGATAGCTTCTAATATTTTGATCATTCTTCTTTTGTTTCAGTTCAAACATGGCTTCCAGAATGAGACATCATTGCAGAAACAAGCCTGATGCCTTTTGCTACATATGTGGACGCTACACACTCAATCGTCAGAGACGTAACATATCCTCGTTCGTCAAGCGTGCCTACAAGGCATATTTTGAAGTTCATCAATTGTGAGGAAATGCTTCGAGACTGGACCAAAGGAAAACGTAAAGGTCTGCCTTTTGGAGTTCCAATGATTTGGCGCGAACCCACCAACCATGTAACTGACTGTTATTTCTGCATGGTAAACACAACGGGTGTTGGGAAGAAAAACCGACATAAGATTACGTATCCGAACATTCCCTCAGCTATTCGGCCTGTTCCGCACTCTGAAGAAGTACCTGTTCCAGTTTTCAAAGGCTTGCCTTCATTGGACGATAAAGACATTGGACATGATACAAGCCAGCAAGACAGTTGTGACAGTGAATTGTCAGAAAAGTGTTCACAATCGGAGGACTGTTCTTCAGACACTGAACCTTTCCCCGTCCCTAAGCCTGTTCCCCAGGCTGAACTGAATGATTTAGTGCGGGATTTAGGTCTTTCAAAGAAAGCAGCAGAGCTTTTGGCATCAAGATTACAAGGCAGAAATCTTGTTGATCACTCTGTTAAAGTATCATATTTCAGAAAGCGTGACCAGCTTTTTGTGACCTTCTTTTCAAAAGACAGACAGTTTGTTTACTGCCATGACATCCCAGGGCTTCTCAAAGAACTGGGTGTACCTTACTATAGTCCTGCTGAATGGAGACTCTTTTTAGACAGTTCAAAACGCAGTCTAAAGTGTGTTCTTTTACATAATGGCAATGTTTATGGAGCAGTACCTGTCGGTCACTCAGTGCATTTGCGGGAAGACTATGATGATATGAGAATGGTCATGGACTTATTAAAGTATCATGAGCACAATTGGATAATTTGTGTAGACTTAGAGATGGTCAACTTTCTTCTTGGACAACAGAAAGGTTTCACCAAGTTTCCATGTTTCCTCTGTATGTGGGACAGCCGAGCACGAGACAGACATTGGGTCCAGAAGGACTGGCCTATTCGTGACACCCTTGAAGCAGGCATGCCAAATATCATACAAGACCCAATTGTAAACAGAGATAAGATCATCTTTCCTCCTCTTCACATCAAATAAGGTTTGATGAAACAATTTGTCAAGGCACTGGAAACCGAAGGTGAATGTTTCCAACACATCATCACAGCTTTACCAGGGTTATCATTTGAGAAAATCAAAGCAGGCGTGTTTGATGGCCCACAGATTCGAACCCTAATTCGTGATGATCAGTTTGTTGCTAAGATGACCGCTTTAGAAAGGGCAGCATGGTTATCCTTTGTGGCAGTCTTTCAGAACTTCCTTGGAAACAATAAGGCGGAGAACTACAGTGAACTTGTGAACAGAATGCTCCTCGCTTTTCATGATCTCGGGTGCAACATGAGCATCAAGCTTCATTTTTTGAACAGCCACCTTGATCAGTTCCCTGACAACCTGGGGGCTGTGAGTGACGAACAAGGAGAACGATTCCACCAAGACCTAAAGATCATGGAAGAACGCTACCAAGGGCGCTGGGACAAAAGTATGATGGCTGACTACTGCTGGAGCATTAAACGAAATTGCCCAGATGAAATGTACAAACGCAAAAGTTACAAACGCAAATTCCTGTCTGAAAAAAATACACAAAGAAATTGATAAGCTTCCATCAGCTGTGGTGATGTTCTGAAGGATGCTAATCTAACTTTGGGATAGATGTTCTGTTAATGTTCTGTTTCTTTTGCCTTAATAAATGTACAGAAATGGCTTTCATACTGTTTTAAGATTCAAGTGAACAAAAGAATTGTGGCTGATATTGCACTTTCCTATAATAACGAAAATTTAAAAAATAAAAATGTCAAATTGCATAAAATCTGTAGCTTGCAGACAAAACCCGACTTCAGATTTGAAATCAGCACACTCAAGTTGACTATATAAAAGTCTTTTTTTTAAATGCAACAAAATAAGTGTTCCCCAGTGTTATCTATATGTTCATATGTTCCCTTTAACAACTCTTAACCTTACGTATTTGCTACTTTTTTACATTTTAGGCATATATGTTTGAGGCACATTAACTGTTGACGCACAATCTTTTACTCTCCCCAAGACATTATATGGTTAAATAACATGGTATATGGTTAATTAGTATTATATCCATTTTCTTTCTCACCTAATGGTTAGAAAATGGTAGCTTCAGTGAAACTACAGACTTTCCTATGTTTGTACACGTTTAAAGGCTAACTGGTAACCGTTCATCCACACAAGCAAAGAATCGGCGGCACCCCAGGCCCACCCATCAGTTACACACCGGACAGCAGCGGAGAAAGATGGAAGTGTCTACAGATCTCGTTCGGGGCTGTTTGCTTTACGACTTCAAAGTGGGCTTATCAGCAGCTGCATCAAGTTGCCGCATGTCTCAAGCATTTGGGGATAGTGCTGTGAATGAACGTACTGCAAGGCGTTGGTTTAAAAAATTCAAGTCGGGAGATTTGTCCCTCTGTGATGACCCTCGCAGCGGACGACCACAGGTTTTGAATGACGGAGTCCTGAAGGCGGCCATTGAAGAGGACAGTAGTCTAACGTGTGGTGAACTTGCAAAACGGTTCATTTCCGATGAAACAGGCACTGCCTAGGTAAGACATTCAAACTGAGCAAGTGGGTTCCACACACGCTGTTGGAGGTCCACAAGAGACAATGAGTGGCAGCCTGCATATCGCTGCTATCTCGCCACCATACCGCATCATTATTCAATCGAGTGCTTACCAGTGATGAAAAGTGGGTTCTGTACGAAACTCCCAAGCGTTCCAGACATTGGTTGTCACCTCAGGATGCTGTCCCTCACACCGCAAGACCACCTATGCACCCACGCAAGATTATGCTTTGTGTCTGGTGGACAGGTCGTCAAGTGGTTCAATATGAGCTGCTACCAACGGGCCAAATGGTCACTGGAGACCTATACTCGCAGCAATTGAAACATATGCAACCGGCACTGCGCCAGAAGGAGCCAGCACTGGTGAATCGCAAAGGCGTGCTTTTCCTCCATGACAACGCCAGGCCGCATGTCGCGCAAGTGGTCAGGGATACCATACAGCAACTTGGGTGGGAGACTTTGTGCCATCCACCTTATTCACCTGACCTTGCGCATCCGATTACCACCTCTTCCACTCCCTGGATAATCATCTTCGTGGGAAATCCTTTACCAATGAAGGAGACTTGCCCTTAGCCCTCACGGACTTCTTTGCATCCAAAACCCGCGAGTTTTACCACAAAGGGATTGAACAGCTGGAGACACGTTGGCAGGTCCTGGATGCCGATGGCAATTACTTCAAACACTAAATATAAGTTACACATACTGGAAAGCGGTTTTTTTTTCCCCCCTTTAATAACGGACAGAACTTTTTTGGTTACCTTGTATATTAGGGATGGAAGAGAAGTATAACTTAAACAGGGCTACGAGAATTAAGGAGGAAGAAGAAAAAGTAAACAATTTATTAGAATTAGTTCGGTAAGATGAACCTGAAATTGGGAAACAAATAGAAATGTATAGGCTCGGGAAATATAGTACAGATAGATCAAACCAATTAAGATTAAATTTGGGTCACAAACGACAGCAGCGAATATCTTAGCAAAAACAGAGAAGCTAATTGACAGTGAACAATATAAAAAGGTATGGATAAAAAGAGAAATGAATAAAGAGGAAAGAGAGGAGGAAAAAACGAAAAGAAGCTAAGGGAAAAAAACGAGAACAGAACAAAGTCAGAAAAAGAGGAATTCTATTGGAGAGTAGTAAATATGAAAGTGAGGAAATGGCTCATAACAGAGAAAAACAAAAGGGAAACAGAAAATACAATGGAATTAGCAGAAAATTAAGAGTCTTACAGAAATATAGATGGATTAATAACAGGCTTGAACGAACTGAATGATTATCCTAAGGAAAAAGAACCGAACATAATGGGAATTGTAGAGACAAAATTTAAAGGTCCACTACCACCCAACAGTGTAGGACAGTGGTTCTTAATCTTTTTCAGTGCCTATACCCCTTGATATCTTGGAAAAATTTCTCATACCCCCATCCAATACAAATACAATGCAAATATATGAAAAGGATGAGTGATGCAAACCTTGTTTGCTTTCTCGTAAATATACAGTACCATTGCAATGGCTATCATGTCTCGTACCCCCAGGTTTAAGTTTTCGTACCCCAGGTTAAGAACCACAGGTGTAGGACATGATGCATATAATTATTGGATTAGAAAGAGACAAAACAAGGGGGTGGAGTTATGTTCCTGACTAAGAAGGATATAAACATGAGGAATGTCACATATGGAAAGAATAGAGATGATTATGATGGAAGTGGAAGACAGAGATAGGAAGAGCAGAAAGTTTGTAATAAATTATGTGCCTCCAAAAACGGCCTCGTGGGAAGAGAAACGTAAAAGTATGTTAGAAGACACAAGGATAACATTAAACAAGATAATGGAAGATGTAAGAATAGTTATAATGGGCGACTTTAATTACAAAGAAGTCTGCCGGGAAGAGATGACAGTAAAGGGGGGGGGGGAGACAACTCATGGGGAAATGTTCTACTCGAGATGATTATTAACCATACAATGACCCAATGGATTCAAGAGAACACTAGGTATAGAAATGAAGAACCATCAAGACTGGACCTAATAATCACATCAGAACCTGAAATAGTGGAAAAAAAATTGAATACAAGACACCAATAAGTAAAAGTGACCACATACTGATTGAACTGGAATTGAGGAAAAATACATGAAAAGAAATGAATATAGAAAAAGAAGATTGATGTATGAAAAAACAAATTTTGATCAAATAAAACTGGGAAAGAATATACAAAGAGGAAACTACATTGGAAGAGAAATGGAATATTATGACAACAATTTATAAAAAAAAAATTATAAAAAAAAGGAAAAGTATGTCCCCAGACAAAAGCAAGAAAAAGAATATGTAAAGAGCTGGTACAACAAAAGTTGTAGGGAGTTAAAAGACAAAAGAGATAAAGCTTGGACAAAATCGAAAAAAGACAAAAGACCTGAAAAATGGAAAATGTATACTAATCATAGAAATGAATATGTACAAGTGTGCAGACAGGAAAAGAGAAAATATGAAAAAGATGTCAGAGAAATGTAAAGATCAACCAAAACTATTTTACAGATTTGTAAACAAACTGAAAAACAAACAAGAATTAGAGAAATTATGACAAGAAGTTGAATACACAGGAAATAGAAATGGCAGAAATTATGAACATGCATTTTAAATCGGTGTTTACAAGGGAGAACATACAACCTAGTGATATCGAATGGGAAGACAAATCGCATGGACCAGATGAAATAGCAAACTGGATTTTGAAAGAATGCAGGAATAAACTGGCAGACAAAATACATAGCATAATAAACAGTTCATTGAAAGAAGGCAAAGTTCCAAAAGATTGGAGAAGAGCAAATATAGTACCTATATATAAAGGGGAAATAAAAAAGACCCTACTAACTATAGACCAGTCTCTCTAACAAGTATAATAGCAAAAATTTGTGGAAGAATTATCAAAAGTACATGGGTAAGGTATTTTGAAAAAAACAATGAGCTAAATCCAAGGCAATTTGGATTCAGACAAGGACAATCATGCGTCACAAACTTAATGTGTTTCTATTCAAGGCTAATAGATATAATACAGGAAGGAGATGGATGGGCTGATTCTGCATCTCTAGACCTTAAAGCTTTTGTCAAAGTACCACATAAGAAAATGCTTAAGAAATTAGAAACTGAAGGAGGAATACAGGGCAAACTGCTTAAATGGATGGAAGACTTTTTGCAAGAAAGAAAAATGAGAGTAGTGACAAGAGACAAACACTAATTGGGATGAAGTAATAAGTGGTGTTTCACAAGGAACAGTTCTGGCCCCAATAATGTTTGCTATATATTTTAATGATATGGATGAAGGAATTGAAAGTTATATGAGCTTCTTTGCGGATGATGCAAAACTGTTGAAAAAAGTGAACACTGAAGAAGATTGTGTCACTACAGAGCGATCTCAATAAAATATGGGAATGGAGTAGGAAGTGGGAGATGGAGTTCAATACTAAGAAGTGTAGTATAATGGAATTTGGAAGCAAAAAAAGAATAGTAGGATCATATAATTTGGGAGAAGGAGGAATAAAAAAGTAGAAAATAAGAAGGACCTGGGAGTCATTATTATGAATAATATGTCACCTGAGAAACATATAAACAAGATTTTTGAAGAAACTTATAATTTAATAACAAAGTGGCATTTACATACCTGGATGAAGAAATGGTGAAGAAAATACTAATCACTTTGATAAGACCAAGATTGGAATATGCAGCAACGATGTGGTCACCAAGTACAAAAAAATTTATAACAAAACTTGAAAGAATACAAAGAGCAATTACAAAATTGGCACCAACACTCTCAAAACTATCACATGAAGAGAGACTAGCAAAACTTGAGCTACAGACATTAGAGCAAAGAGAGAGAGGAGAATTGATAACTATTTATAGAATCATGAAAGGCATAGAAACTATTGATAGAGAGGATCTAATAAAATGGGATAATAGAAATACAAGAGAACATGGAAAGAAAATCAAGAAAGACAGTTATAGAAGAGATCTTAAAAAAAAACAGCTTCCCCCAGTGTAATAGACATTTGGAACAAGTCAGATGAGAAAGTGGCGTGTGCAAAAACAATACATGAATTTAAAAACAGTTTAGATAAAATGAGATATGAAGACGGGACCCTACGAGCATAGCTCCCCTTCCCGTATACAACTAGGTAAATACACATATACATATATATATACACACATATATATATACACACATATATACAGTATACATATACACATGTATACACAGTTTTGCAGAAACCACCGGGAAATTGAAGAAAAAAAACAGATACCGAATGTGTTCCTCTATTAAGACATTTTCAAAGGTACAGAAAAGCAATACAGAAAGAAACAATATATACATAAGAAGACAGGATATTTGGAAATGTCCCATGTTACATATCACAATTATGTCAATAATAAAATTGTCCAATTTAAATAAACCCAAACAAGTTCATATAATTTCCAAAATTTCTTTTTATGAAACAAGATTCAATAATATTTCTTTCTATAATATTATTACAAGAAGTAATTACCTACTTTAGAATTTCCCCCAGTCAATATTATGACCCTCCCTTTGGTGGACAAATATTCCACTTGACACTTGCCCCGTTCTAATACTATATTTATGTTGGCCTATTCTTTTATCTAAACCTTTGCCTTTTTGGCCTATACAAATAAAATCAGTTTTTACATGGTATGTTATAAATACAACCGTCTTTACCTCCTGGAGAATTTTTAATTAACAGGCTCTTAATGTTATTATTGTTTTTTATTACTATTTGGATACCAATTTTATTAAAAATGCTAGGAAGATTAATTAAATTTTCGTGGTAGAGAATTGTTAACATATTTTTATGATTTTGACCTGCGAAGTATTAAGAAAACATTTCCTAGCAGGTCAAACAATTTAATTATAAAAATGTGTTAACAGTTCTGTACCACGAAAACTTAATCATTCTTCCTAGCATTTTTAATAAATTTGGTATCCAGATAGTATTTAAAAACAATAACATTAAGAGCCTGTTAATCAAAAATTCTCCAAGAAGTAAAGAAGGTTGTATTTATAACATACCATGCAAAAACTGTGATTCTATTTATATGGGCTAATTACTGAAGAGGATGTGATATAGTGAGAAGTTGGTCAGTTCAAGTCTTTGTTGATTTAGTCAGCAGAAGAGGAAAATTCTGTATTTTTAGAACAAAGATTAAACTTTATAGCCACTACAAAATAAAGCAGATGAATTTTCAAATGCCAAACTTAAAATGCTCTGGTTTGTTCTTTTATTTTTGTTTGTTTGTTGTTGTAGTTAAATAAATGGTCTTTTTCCAAATCCGGCAGTTTAAATATAAAATTGTATATGTGGGGCTATGTCCAACTATTAACTTGTGTATTTTAAAAATTCTTTGGTTACCACAACAGCTAGTTTAAAGAAAATCAAAAAGAAAGAAAAAGGAATAATCGCTAAAATCATAATTCTTAAAAATGTTGAATATTCAAAGTTAAATGATCTATACTGTACTAAAATGTCCTCAATGTACAGGAGGGTCACTGCGATCGCTGCTGCCTAGTGAGATGGGTTAACTTTATCAAAAGATGCCGTCAATTACTAAAATATTGAAGAGAAATGTTCACCGATTAATTCAATTAACGAATTTCATTGGTTCGGGTTGGTGACGATTCGATAATAGTTGATGACAAAGTTTCAATATTTTGTGCATCCCTGTACATAAAGTTCTATAGTTTGTTTTTGGTTAGGCAAAGGGCTAGGCAAATTTACTTGTATCATATTACTAATTAAAATGCTAAATATCAATGAAAATCTGTATAGCTACCAAAAACTACCAGGAGATAACTTTTTGAAAAAGTAAAATATCGTGGCTCTCATACTTACTGTGAGATCGCTGGTCAGGCCTCCTTTACAGCCTTCACTCCTCTGTTTAACACATTGCCATCTTACATACTCTTTTCTTTAATTTTTTAACATACATGTAACCATTGTAGCACAAATTGTCTCCACCCCTAGCCCAAGAACTAATCAGCCAGCTGTCGCCAAGGAAGAACCTGATATTGAAGTCTATCCCAGCGCCACGTCTTTTCAAGCCTGCACCACTAGAAGACAAACAGCCATCACCATCATCACAGCCACCACTAGAAGATGCCACCAACCAGTCATCACCCTCGCCACATGAAGACACCTTCCCAATCACTACCACACATGAGTTCGAGTCCACTGGATGACAGTCAAGACGCACCACCGTTGCCACCGCAACCTGAACCACCAGTAACGCCTTAAAAGCAACCGTCAACTCGCAAAAAAAAAAAAAAAAAAAAAAGTTCAAGAGTTTTCTGTGGGAGATTGTGTCAGCGTTGCTGTACCAAAGTTGGACCGAACATCAACAGACTTGCCTCCTATACCAGCCATCATAAGCGCCATCCATGGGAGCATGGTCAAGACATATTCGCTCAGCACAGCTTACGAGGTAATCAACACGAAATTCACGAGAGGCGACCTCCAGGCGTACAGCGGTGATGTTGAGATGAACAGTGAAAAACGCGTAAGTCTACGTGAGGCGGCTCAGAAGTTTAATCCAGAAAATCGATTCCTGGAAACGCACTGTTCCTGCAAGGGTAGCTGCATAACAGACAAGTGTTCATGTCGGGCCAATGGAATTGAATGTTCTTTGGACTATCATCCAAGATCCACATGCACAAACAGAGAAATGCCAAAGTCACCACCACATCTCTCAAAAAAAGATCGTCAGGACATCACAGGAATGTCAGCCAAAAGTTCTTCACGAAGTCAAATTAGAAGTTTATTGTGAATGTACAATGTATGATAAATGTCTTTATTTCGCATTTTTTAAAACGTATGTGGATTTTGCTGCATTTCGTTTATTTTTTATGTTTGCATTCGAGTTGTAGTGCAATATAAATAGATTTAAAAAAAAAATTAACTAAATAAATTATGTTATCAATCTTTTGTTTCCTTCAGTCATTTTAAAAATATCCCGCATGTTTCTTGTTATTTAAGTTTTCTTTCAACAAGCCACCTCTTACGAGTCATCCATTATTCATAGAGAAAAATTAAATTAGTTAATATAAAGACAATGAGAATTCATTAGATTGAGAAATATAACAAATTAAAAGAAGCCGAAAAATATATAACATATGAACAAATTGATTGGTGAAGGAATGGGTGTCACTTTCAAGATGAACGGACAGCTGCAATTGTCCGGGACACAACTGTCCTAGATCCTACATTCAAGGTTATGTTTTGTCAGCAACAACCAACACTTCTATCCATGAGGACAATATCACATCGAAAAGGAGGAGTCATAGTAGAGGTAAAGAAGATTTGTCAAGGGCAGAAGAAGAACGTGGGGTTAGTAAATTTAAAAGCGATTGATCGATTGTTTTTGATTGATTGAGTAACCGATTTTTTTGTAATTTTATCATTTAATTTATTTATCCATTTATTTGTTATTTATATATCTACTTATTCACTTACTCATATATTTATTCATATATTTCAGATTAATCTCCATTCAGTGAGAAGTGAAACCTCTTCCTCACAACGCCTGAGCCGGTCTTCCAAATTCTTACAGCCGTTACAAGCCATATTCGCCCTTTTTGTAATGTTAGAAACAACACAGGAAAACAGAAACCAAAAAGTGAATACGAATAATCAAACTCAAGTTAATATCGTACCAATGTTACTCTGCTTTATTATGTACTCTTAACAGCTGATAGCGGGTTGCCCACCACCAACAAAGCTAAAAAATATAGACGCGGACGAAAGAATAAAAACAATTGTTTATGAATATAATGGCGAAAGAAACAATATCCCAGAGGAATAGCACACAACTATCAAATGAACTAAAGTTTTTACCTTTCATAAAAAAAGAATTGTTGTGCAATACCCATTTTTTTTTTTTTATCTGTTTTATGGAATAAGAACATAAGAATGAAGGAGATTGCTAGGCAGTTCCATGTCCATTACCACCCGTCATCCCCACCCATAAAGTTGTCTAACAGTTTCTTAAAACAACTTATATTTTCAGTGCTCACTACATGGTTACTAAGTCTGTTGCATTTGGGATCCACCCATTTAGTCTTCGGATATTTAGTCTTCTGGACAATTAGTCCTCCACTAATTAGTCTTCTGACAATTAGACTTCTGAAAATTAGTCTTCTGGACAATTAGTCCTCCACTAATTAGTCTTCTGACAATTAGTCTTCTGGACAATTAGTCCTCCACTAATTAGTCTTTTGACAATTAGTCTTCCTTTGAAAAATGTGGACATTTAGTTTTCCCAGTAACTTGTCAAGTTAAAATAGGATAATCAGCTTAAAATTTCAGTTATTATTTTCTTATTATCAATTGGTGATTTAATACAACCATATATAAATGATAAATGAGATAAGAATAGGAGGATTAGAGGCTGTAGGGTACCTTGTATTACACGTCTGGTATTACGTATACCAAGTTGATAGATGTGCTGCTAAAATGAGGTATGTGTGTGATGGTGAATCAATTGCGTGAACGAGTTGTCCACATTTTTGTGGACGAGTTGTCCAAGTTTGCAGTTTTGCGGACCAGTTGTCCGAAGACAAGTTATCATTCAGCATACCAGTGAGGAATGTGAAAATGAATATCTTGAGGTCAGGTCTCCCTATTGGAGGTGGTCTTCCAAGTACAAGGATGATCGGTTGACCTCAGGTCAACAGTAACAGACTCTGGAATAACATTAATCATTTCCTTTCACATAGAAGGTTAAAAAAGTGTATATCTTAACACATTATATAACGGACAGACTGAAGTTCCCTTGCAAAGCAAAACCATGTTTTCTTAGAACTGAAAATGTATCTGAAATCCAATAAGGGTTATGCACTCATAATAGATTATATTTTAGGATAATTTTGAAATTACCTTGTGAAGTCACAATCTTAGCCCTTTATCTCCTAAGATGACCATATGGTTACTAAAAATAGATCCTTTTCCCCTCCAGGCTAGCAACAGCACATTTACAGGAAACAGGCTAAAACAGGCTTCAACGTGAGTGTGAGGCATCCCTCTTACATATATTGTGGTGAGCTCAGTTTCAGAGCTGCACTCATAGGGTATGGACACTCTTCAAGACAACTACAGTATATCCATTTTGGTTGGGGTTACAATGTCAGCTGCAAAAAGGTGAGCCTTGGAAATATTGATTGACTTTGGTAAATTCAATTATTTTGTGGCATACTATAGTGATATATGAGTGATTTACTAAAAAAAAAGTGCCACTTGAAAATTTTCATTTTTACTTGTAGATATTGAAATTTTTATTGTTGAATACCATATGGTTACCTTAGGTGTACGTGTGCACAATTATTCTTGTTCATGAGTGTGTGATTTCAGTTACATTATTATTGATAAATGTTTTTTTATGTTTTTCAGACAAAAATTTCTGACTGTCAATGAAGCCTTATATCTTCTTGAAGCGTTGGATGATGTCAGAGGTTTGTACATCGAGCCCCCAGATGTAAGCAACCTGACTGACGAAGATTCTGGACTGGAGGATGAAGGCACCGTCTGTCACCCAGAAAGCCTATCTGGAAACCAATTGTTAGCCCCTGCTGAATTTCGAGCATCTCGTCATGAAGAAGAGGAGGAAGAAGAAAAAAACTGAAGAAAAAGAGGAAGAAGAATCTCTTGTAGAACAGAATGAAACAAGAAAAAAACCTACAAGGAAGAGACGTAAAGTGTCAGACACTTCTGCAAAGATAAAGTGGGGGAAGAATAAGGGAACAGCTGCTCGAGCAGGTATTTTCCCTGAAGTAGATTGCAGTAAGTATAGAGACTTTAGTTTTGTAGAACTTTTCAAGCTCTTCTTTGACGAGGAAATCCTTGCACACACGAAAGAACAAGTGACGAAGTACTGTTTGATGAAAAATTGGCCTGATATTTTTGTATCCATAAATGAGCTCAAGGTTTTTCTGGCCATTTTGATTGTTTCTGGCTACAACTCATTGCCTAGCAAATCTATGTATTTGTCACATGACCCGGATCTACACAACAAAGCTATAGGTGATGCAATGCGTCGGGACAGATTTGATTCCATCAAGAAATGCCTTCATTTCAATGCCACTACTAATCAAGACAAGAATGATAAATACACCAATTGCGCCCTCTGATCACTCATCTCCAAGAGAAGTTTATGGAACACTTCATCCCTTCACAGTGTATATCACATGATGAAGCAATGGTGAAATACTTTGGGAAACATGGCTGTAAACAGTCCATTCGTAACAAACACATTCGTTTTGGTTATAAAATATGGTGTCAAAACACTACCTCTGGCTACCTCCATGCAATTGATCCATACCAAGGCAAGACTTACAAAGGGGATGAAAAAATGGAGAGTGACCTTGGAAAAGCTGCATCTACTGTTATGCATCTCATTAGTGGGTATAGTGATAGTGCAAAATGTCTGCCTTACCATTTCTTTTTTGACAACTTTTTCACTACAGTTCCACTGTTAGTAGAGTTAGCCAAGAGAGGCTATGATGGAACAGGAACCATGCGAAGCAATAGGTTAGATAAATCCTGCCCTCTACTCAGTGTTGCTCAAATAGATAAGAAAGAAAGGGGGACTGTTTCATCTGTGTCAGGAAAAGTACATTCAAAAGAAATAGAAGTAACAAGATAGAAAGATAATGCTGTCGTAACTGTATGTTCTACACTCCATGGTGAAAATCCTACAGGAAAAGCCAAAAGGTGGTCAAAGAAAGACAATAAGCATGTGCAAATAAATATTCCTAAAGCTGTTCAGGTTTACAACAGTAACATGGGTGGGACGGATAGGATGGATCAGAATATGAATGCGTATCGTATTGGAATTCGAGGAAAAAAGTGGTGGTGGTGTCTCTTTACGTGGATGGTAGATGCTGCTATTCACAATGCTTGGCAAATAGCTCGAAGAAGAGGAACAAACATTGACCAGTTGATGTTTAGGAGAGAGGTAGCCATGGCATACCTATTCAGGTATAAAGTAGAGCCAAAAGCCCCTGGGAGAAGGAAGCTTTCTGTACCTGGTGCTGAAGAAATGAGATATGACAACTTGGGTCACTATGTACAACCACTTCAGGGTCATGCAAGAAGGAAGTGCATGGGTGAAAACTGTAAATCTGTAGTACGTACAGAGTGTTGCAAATGTGATGTCGGACTATGTATTCCATGTTTTGCTTCTTACCACAAGCGTATCTAAGATACACATGTGTATGTAAGTTTGTTTGTTCCAGTAGTGCCAACAGAGGTTACAAAATGGAATGTCATTTTAGTAGAAGAGACAATTTTCGTTTATGTTATGTTTAAGTATACCACAGAAAATGGTTTGTTTTTATAGTCAATAAAGCAGTGTTTAAGGAATGTGGAATTTTTGTACCCATTGTCTCCTTAGGTAACCATATGGTCACCATATATATCTCAATATTCGATATATAACTTTCACTTTAGGGGTCTTTCTGATCTTTTTTACAATCAATAGAATAATACTAAGAAGATTATAACAAAATTTGAAACCTTTTTTTCTCAGGAGGTAAAGGGTTAATTTGTAGTTTTGTGGTGCCATATTTTCCCTCCTTCTTCTTTTTCTCATTAAATCTTCGACTCAGATGATCTACTCAAATGGTGGTTGTGTTGAAATTTTACAAGCATGATGGAGTTTTTTTTTTTTTTTTTTAGGTAAAATATAATTTACTTCAACAAAGCGACTTTATTTTTCATTTCTGAACATTAACTCTGCAGCTTGTATGATATTTGCTAAACAAAAGATAAGTATTGCTATTTTCAGTGCGTGACATTATTATCGTCTTTTTCTGCAGCTGTTTAAGAATGAGCACATTATATGAAACACAAACATAAACATGCAAACATATACCAATGCACGCTCACCAGTCCACACACCCACACAAACATACACACATACATACGTGCTCGCGTGCGCGCACACACACACACACACACACACACACACACACACACACTTCAACGAACGGACGGCTTAGAAGACGTTCTGAAGAAAATTGAAGTATTGTGGATCCCAACGCAAAGAGAAGTGCCTATTGTATTTACAGGGTGGGGGGGAAATTGCTCGTGAGGTAGTAGGAAAGTAGGGAAAGAGGAGAAGGGGAGGGATTACTGAGGGAAATGGAAGGAAATGAGGAAGGAGTAGACTTGGCCCAGACAGACAGGCGAAAGGTAAACAAAAGACCCCCCGACGACGATGAAATGTCTAATAAAAATGTAAAGATTAGAAGTATAGATAAGAGCAATACAGTAGAAAGTGATGAGAATATTTTCCAGGGATTTAAAGAGGGTGGGGGGACACAACCCCCCCCCCCCCGACTGACAAGACTAGAAGAGAAGGTCGATAAGATGATCGAGGACTTGGAGCGTAGGTTCGGTCTTGTGATCAATATTATAAGGCGGGTTGAAAAATTGGAAGAACTAGAGAAGGCGAACAAAAACTTAACTGATGAAATAGAAAACCTGAAAAGACAGTTAAAAGAAGTAAAGGTGGAGAATGAGGAATTGAAGAGGAATAGCAAAGAAAACAGAGAGGGATGGAAGTCTATAAAAGAAAACAGTAAAGTTGCATTTACTGATATAATTAAACAGCAAATGAGAGAACAAACTGGAGACTCAGTTATTAAAGTAATGAGACAGAAGGAGAATATAGTAAGAGACTTAGCTGACAAAAAGAAATGTATAATTATATTAGGAATGGAAGAGAAACATAACCCTGATAGAACCTCAAGAACCAATGAGGAAAATTAAAAAGTAACCATTTAACTAAAATAAGTTCAGGAAGATGAACCAGAAATTATGAAGGAAATTGAGGAAAAATTCAGGCTCGGAAAGTATAGTAAGGATAAGACCAGACCAATTAAGATTAAATTCAGGTCACAAACGACGGCAGAGAATATCTTATCCAAAACAGGGAAACTAGCAACAAGTGAACAATATGAAAAAGTATGGATAAAAAGGGAAATGAATAAAGAGGAAAGAGAGGAAGAAAAGCAGAAAAGACTTGAAGCTAAGACAAAAAACGAGAACAGAACGGAGTCAGAGAAAGAGAGATTCTATTGGAGAGTAGTGAATATGAAACTAAGGCAGTTCGACATACAAGAGAAAAACAAAAGGGAAACAGAGAACACAATGGAAGTGACAGAAAACTAAGAGTGTCTTACACAAATATAGATGGATTAATAACAGGATTGAATGAGCTGAATGATTATTTGAAAGAAAAAGAACCGGACATAATGGGAATTGTAGAAACAAAATTAAAAGGCCCACTACCACCCAACAGTGTAGGACATGATGCATATAATCATTGGATTAAAAACAGAGAGAAAAAGCAAGGGGGTGGAGTTATGTTCCTGACTAAGAAGGATATAAACGTGAAGGGTGTCATATATGGAAAGAATACAGTAGAGATGATTATGATAGAAGTGGAAGACAGAGATAAGAAGAGCAGAAAATTTGTGATCAATTATGTGCCACCGAAAACAGCCTCATGGGAGGAGAGTGAACATAAAAGTATGTTAGAGGACACAAAGATAACATTAAATAAAATAATGGAAGATGGAGGAAGAATAGTTATAATGGGCGACTTTAATTGCAAAGAAATCTGCTGGGAAGAAATGACAGTAAAGGGTGGAGACGGCTCATGGGGAAACGCTCTACTTGAGATGATTACTGACCATACAATGACACAATGGATACAGGAGAACACCAGGTATAGAAATGAAGAAGAACCATCGAGACTAGACTTATTAATTACATCTGAACCTAGAATAGTGGACAAGATTGAATATAAAACACCAATAAGCAAAAGTGACCACATATTGATTGAACTGGAACTTAATGAAGAAAAATATAGGAAAAGAAATGAGCAATATAGAAAAGGAAGAATGATGTATGAAAAAATAAACTTTGATAAAATAAGAGAATTCTTTCAACAAGAAAACTGGGAAGAAATATACAAAGAAGAAACAACAGTGGAAGAGAAATGGAATATTTTGACAAAAATTTACAAAAAAGGAGTGGAAAAGTATGTCCCAAGACAAAAACAAGAAAAAGAATATGTAAAATGCTGGTAAAACAATAGTTGTAGGGAGTTAAATGACAATAGAGACAAAGCCTGGACCAGATGGAAAAAAGACAGAAGAACTGAAAAATTGAATTTATATACCGTTTATAGAAATTAATATGTACAAACGTGCAGAGAGGAAAAGACACAATATGAAAAAGATGTCATAGAAAAGTGTAAAGATCAACCAAAACTATTCTACAGATTTGTAAACAATACACTGAAAAACAAACAAGACTTGGAGAAATTAAGACAAGAGGGAGTTGAATACACTGAGGAAATGGAAATGGCGGAAATTATGAACAAACATTTTAAATCAGTGTTTACAAGGGAGAACATACAACCTGAAGAGATTGAATGGAAAGAGAAAGTCCCCCCTATGGAAGAAATAGAAGCATCAAAGAATGAAATATTGACACACTTGAGTAATCTTGATGTCAGAAAATCGCATGGACCAGATGAAATAGCAAACTGGATTCTGAAAGAATGCAGGAATGAACTGGCAGACAAAATACATAGCATACTAAACAGTTCCTTGAAAGAAGGAAAAGTTCCAAAAGATTGGAAAAAAGCAAATATAGTACCTATATATAAAGGAGGAAATAAAGAACCTACAAACTATAGACCAGTCTCTCTAACAAGTACAATAGCAAAAATTTGTGAAAGTATGATCAAAAGTAGATGGGTAAAATATTTAGAAAAAGACAAAGTGTTAAATCCAAGGCAATTTGGATTCAGACAAGGACGATCATGCGTCACCAATTTAATATGGTTCTATTCAAGGCTAATAGATATAATACAAGGAAGAGATGGATGGGTGGACTGTGCATTTCTAGACCTAATGAAAGCTTTTGACAAAGTACCACATAAGAAGTTGCTTAAGAAATTAGAAACTGAAGGAGGAATACAGGGAAAACTACTAAATTGGATGGAAGACTTTTTGCAAGAAAGAAAAATGAGAGTAGTGATAAGAAACCAGCACTCAAAATGGGATGAAGTAATAAGCGGTGTTCCGCAGGGAACAGTACTGGCCCCAATAATGTTTGCTTTATATATTAATGATATGGATGAAGGAATAGAAAGCTATATGAGCTTCTTTGCAGATGATGCAAAACTACTGAAAAGAGTGGAAACTGAAGAAGATTGTGAATCACTACAGAGAGATCTAAATATAGTACAGGAATGGAGTAGGAAGTGGGAGATGGAGTTCAATACAAAAAAGTGTAGTATAATGGAATTTGGAAAAAGCAAAAACAGGAATAACAAGAGCATATAAATTGGGAGAAGAAGGAATAAAAAAAGTAGAAAATGAAAAGGACCTGGGAGTCATTGTTATGAATAATATGTCACCTGAGAAACATATAAATAAGATTTTTGGACAAACTTATAATTTAATAAGAACAATCAAAGTTGCATTTACATACCTGGATGAAGAAATGGTGAAGAAAATCCTTATCACCCTGATAAGACCAAGATTGGAATATGCAGCAACGATATGGTCACCAAGTACAAAAAAATGTATAAAAAAAACTTGAAAGAATACAAAGAGCAATTACAAAACTGGCACCAACGCTCTCAAAACTATCATATGAAGAGAGACTAGAAAAACTTGAACTACAGACACTAGAGCAAAGAAGAGAGAGAGGAGATTTGATAGCTATTTACAGAATCATGAAAGGCATAGAAATTACTGATAGAGAGAATCTGATAAAATGGGATAACAGAAATACAAGAGGACATGGAAAGAAAATAAAAAAAGATAGCTATAGAAGAGACTTGAAAAAGAACAGCTTTCCTCACAGAGTAATAAACAGTTGGAACAAATTAGATGAGAAAGTGGTGTGTGCAAAAACAATACATGAATTTAAAAATAGTTTAGATAAAATGAGATATGAAGACGGGACCCCACGAGCATAGCTCCCCTTCCCGTAAAATACAACTAGGTAAATACAACTAGGTAAATACAACTAGGTAAATACAACTAGGTAAATACAACTAGGTAAATACAACTAGGTAAATACAACTAGGTAAATACAACTAGGTAAATACACATACATACACACGTATACATACACACACACTTCGTGGCGCTGTGGTTATAGTTCTCGCCTACCACTACGGCGGTCCGGGTTCGACTGCTGCCCAGGGCTGAAATCATTTCAGTATCGCTGCTCTTCGAGTCGTTACTCCAACTCTCGTGGGTGGGGAGTTGGGTGCGTGTGTGCATGGTCACAGCATTACCCATAGATCGGTCATACGAGCTCTGAGCTCTCTTCCAGGGGGGAAATCGGGAAGGGACAACTCAACACCGCCGACTCAACGCCAGGACAACTCAACACCGGGACAACTCAACACCGGGACAACTCAACACCGGGAGAGGTGTTGAGTTGTCCCGAATGAAAAAAAATGCAAAGACAATGAAAAAAAATGCAAAGACAATGAAAAGAACCAAAAGTGTGGTAATCAGAATGAAGAAATAGATAGGAGACAATGAAAAGAAATGTAAATGATAATTTTGAAAAACATATTTGTGAATATCATAGTTGACTTCGTTAGATCAGATTTACCATTTGCTTTATAAACCACTTCGCCTTAATAATGATAATAATAATAAAAATAATAATAATAATGATAATGATATGATAATAATAATAATAATGTGTATACATTGTGACGAATGTGGATAGGAGGCAAGGGAACACGAGCTGAGGGAAATACTTTTATTCCTGACTAGTTTCGCCTAAGTGGCTTCTTCAGAGGAACATAGTTTGAAGTCAAGTTGGTCAATTTATATGACAAAAGAAGGAACGTGGCAAAGTGTCAGGTGTGGCGGGCTGTCACAGCGGGTGGACCAAGTATCCGCCTGTTGTTCGCGTGGCTGAAACGTCCGTCTGGATCAGGGGCTCTGGATCGGCAGGAAAGAAAGGCGATGGAGTCCGTTTTTATCAACATCTATGATAACATCAATAAGAGGACTGGGGATTTAATATGGGCTAAAGCAGCAGCACGCTTTGTCGTAATGAACAATAAACACAGAGCCACAGATCCAGACGGACGTTTCAGCCACGCGAACAACAGGCGGATACTTGGTCCACCCGCTGTGACAGCCCGCCACACCTGACACTTTGCCACGTTCCTTCTTTTGTCATATAAATTGACCAACTTTGCCACAGTAGTAACACGAAGCAAGCATAGCTCAATACCAGTGTTGGTTGTCCATCTCTTTACATCGGTCTACGACTTAGAAATTTTGAAAGATATTTGTGAAAAAATATATATATAATTTTTTCATCACACCCAAAATGGAAATACTTAGTCAAAGAGGAAAAGAGAAATTTGCATACGAAGGACATAAGTTTGTGTTTGATAAGTTTAGTAAAATAGATAATAATATAAAATTTTGGCGTTGTGATCAAGGTTCTAGGTGCAATGCAAGGATTCATACACAATTTGGGTCTGTTATCAAGGAAGTAAACAAGCATTCCCATAATTCATCTGTATCCAATGTAGAAGTGGCTAAAGCTTACACAGCCTTGAAACGACGCGCCGTAGACACCATTGAAAAACCAAGTGTAGTAATAAGTGAAATATTAACTAATGTTTCACAAGTTACACTTGGATCATTACCTGATGCTTCAGCTATGAGAAAAACGATTAAACGCAAAAGGAGAGCCGTAAGTGCCCCCCCTCCGACTCCTGTAGATCTTCAAGAATTAGAGTTGCCACACCAGTACAAGATTTACATTCCAGAAGAAGGGAGAGAAGAAAATTTCCTGATTGGAGATAGTGGTCCTGGATTACACAGAATTCTGCTTTTTGGAAGAGAAAGTTGGCTGCAACATTTACAATCGTCTGATACACACACACACACACACACACACACACACACGCACGCACGCACGCACGCACGCACGCACGCGCGCGCACACACACACACACACACACACACACACACACACACACACACACACACACACACACACACACACACACACACACACACACACACACAGGCTACGTCCGACCCCGCTACGCCTGAGGCACTTCGGGTGACCTCGCTTCGCTCGCAGACGCCTTCGGCCAATCGATCGTCTCTGTTGCCGTCACGTCACCGCTCTTGGCCAAATCAGTTGTCTCCGTTGCCGTCACGTCACCACTCTCTCAGCCAATCAGGGGCCGGAGGGAACGTGTCCCCTTGAGGGATTCCCGGTTTCCGGGCCGATTTAGATCTATATCAACAGGAATTTATTATTATTATGTAGATAACTTTTATTGTACTGGCACATATAGTAGTCGCCGTATTACATGGTCTGGAGGAGGAGTTTATGATTTTCCTGCTTTGAATCGTGCCGACTTGATTGGAATCAGTTTATAGGCCATTTTTCTTTTAAACCTTAATGTCGAAGACGTCTTCTATTTTGGTTTTGACCGCGATAGTAACGGTTTGGAGTGCTTTGGTCCTCTTCGTGAATGCCTCGGGCGTTGTAGTAGTAGTAGTTCGGGTAGTCGTAGTACACCATTTGCCTCGTGTTGTATACCTGGCCCCTCACGGTATCGTAGTCGTGAATGCCTCGGGCGTTGTAGTGGTAGCTAGGGTAGTTGTAGTACACCATTTGCCTCGAGTTGTATACCTGGCCCCTCATGGTATCGTAGTCGTGAATGCCTCGGGCGTTGTAGTGGTAGCTAGGGTAGTTGTAGTAAACCATTTGCCCTCAGTTGTGTACCTGGCCCCTCCTAGTATCGTGGTTTTGGTGGTACTGGTGATGGGTGTTGTTATCATGATTTGAATGATAATTGTATTGATTTTTTTTTTATAGTTGTTGTGGCCTCTGGTTTTGATGTTGTTACCAGTCCGATGGTGGTCTGGTGTGTGGCTTGTGTTGATGTGAGGCTTTCTTGCAGATTGGGCCATTTTCCTTTTGGCTTTTCGTTGAAGTGCAGAGTTGGTTTGAGGCACTTTACCAAACTCTTCCCTCATCACTTCTGCCAAATAGGTCTTATATTTCCGAGTTCGTCGTTCCTTGTGGGTGGGCATTCTCTCTAAGTCCTCCATCGGATTTTGGAACGATTTTGGAACGGGGCCAATCTCGGAAGTTGAGGGCACTCTTTCCTCCTCTGTTTCTGGGTCTTTCTTTTCACCCTCAGAAGACTTTTGAAGCATTCCAGTGCTTTCCGTGGATGCAGTGTTGATGTGAGGCTCTCTTGCAGATTCGGCCATTTTCCTTATGGCCTTGTGGGTGGACATTCTTTCTAAGTCCTCCATCGGATTTTGGAACGATTTTGGAACGGAGTCAATCGCGGAAGTTGAGGGCACTCTTTCCTCCTCTGTTTCCTCAGAAGGCTTTTGAAGCATTGTAGTGCTTTCCGTTGATGTAGTGGAATTGTTTTCCTTTTGTCTTTCCATGTCCACGATGTCCTCCTTGCATAATTCTTCAGGAGGAGTAGGAACCTCTTCAGTTACTTCGGGCTCTTGATTCCCGTCGGAAGACCGTTGGGAAGAGTCTTCATGAGAGACAGAAGTCTTCTGGATTTCTTGAAGCGTCTCTCGTTCTTCGAGAAGGTTCTTCCTGTCTTCCGGTTGCAGGAGTCCTTCTGTACCACCATCAACTTCCCTTTCCTCGAAGTCTACCTGTGCCATTTTGTCCTCTGAAGGTCGCTGTGCTGAGGCTTCACAACAGCAAATGGTTCGGAAAGCCTGGCGAAGCTTCTTCGAAGCCGCACGAAGGGCTTTGCCGAAGACCTGAAAAATGGCCTTCGAGCTGGTGGTCATTGTTGGCACTCCTTCAGATCCTCTGGACACTCTTCGTATGTTTTCGAAAATGGTGTACTTCGTCGTTGTGGTGAGTTGGTTATCTCAATTTGGGGCAAATGGTTTCCATGAACCCTTTGGGTACTATGTAATTACTTTAGGGTATGTAGTGTTGACGTGGACATAATGATAATGATGATGATGATGACAGTGATAATAACAATAATAACAATAACGATAATCATCATAATTTTTATCACCACCACCATCATCATAATCATCATCATCATCATCATTATCATCATCAATATCACCTCCACCACCACCTCTACTTCCATCTTCCTGATGACCAGTTTAGTGTAATAAAGGTCACATTGTTTATATTATGTAGAAATAGCCGTCATCTTTATCATTTTCATCTTCCTGAAGAACAGTGGAGTGTAATATGGGTCACATTGTTTAGATTATGTGGAAATAGCCCCACAATAAGGATACTCGTGTTGATCTAATCCTGTACATAATATGCATCAAAAATAAATTGATTAATTGACAACATATAAAAAAACGCTTATGCATATATGTAGATATCCTCTCACGCCAGGCATAGGTTGTACCTCTACTGTGGTTTCATTTAAGTGAAAGTGTATTGTAACATAATTTCAGAAATTTAATTTATCTTTGAAATTAATTTAAGCAATGTTTCGTTAAGAACCTT